>NC_082397.1:10443387-10535887 GCF_031168955.1 Gadus macrocephalus | reverse complement strand
CCAATCATAGGTGCTTCCTAACATGTGATTAGGTATGAGAGTTGGTCCTTTAACAATGCTCTGTTACATTGTGTGTCCACGTTATAGGGAAATAAAGTAAGGACTGATTCAATTTGTTTTGAGGGAGTTAACTGTACTATAGCTTGTTAAATGGATTGTTATGTGTTCCACTTGTCCGGTAGTGTGTTATATATTTACCCTGGTTTGTCCGAGTTAGTCATGTGAATACTTTAGTTTGTCATGTCTGTACTATAGTTTGTCCTATATTTTGTCGCACATGTACTTACGTTAGCCAACTACACTTTGCCAGAATTTTGTCCTGAATCTACTATAGTTTGGCTTAAAGTCTGTCATATATATATGTATGTATGCAAGTATGTTTGCATGCATGTATGTATGTATGAATGTACATATGTACGTATGTGCGTATGAATGTATGTATGCATGCATGCATGCATGCATGTATGTATGCATGTATGCATGTACATATGTACGTATGAAACGTATGAATGTATGCATGTGTATATGCATGTATGAATGCATGTATGTAGGTTTTTGTTGACAGAAAACTAAATTCCTACTACTTGATAGCAATTATCAGTTGTGGATATTCTGGCTTCATTTGAACCAACATCTCTAACAGGACTACAGTGGGAACCGCTCATCCCAAAATTGGAGCATCTGATGTCTAAACTTCACATCTGAATTATTGATTGCTTCTTTGCTTGAGTGAGTACAAGAATAGATTTTTTTCAAATGTTATAATTTCCATATAGCTCAAGGACAAACCCGGCGAAGTGTTAGTCTCGGTGAGATGTGAAATTTCCATCTGCGAGTGAATTTGACATCAGCCGCGGGGGAAGGAGAAGAGGAAGAAGAAGAAGAAGAAGAAGACACTGTTTCACTGACGCGCCTCCCTCACCTCGCTCTAAATAGTGCGCGGGGATTCATCACAACTCCATCCCGACTGTTAATAATCAACACTTAGGTTCAGACGTCGAGAACAATGTGGACACAAACACGAGCGACTCTGATTCTAAAAGCAGAGCCCCGTGCCGGTCTGGTCGTTAATCTGCTCCCTTTCAACCTGCCAGACTGACTTGTCTCCGTGCCATGGGATTGAATCCGTAATAACTTCCGGGGCTGTATATGCCCTAGTTCGCCCTCCTGCGATGCAATTCTCCAGTGTTCTGTGCAGCACATAGAAAGAAAAAAAAATGTAAATGCGAAAAAGCAGAAGTGGACTGCCCACTTACCTTCAATTAAACCCGTTATTAAAAAGAACGTTGGATGAGGTAACAGAATCCATCTGGTAGGAGAGCTGAATTAGACTCCCAAATGAATACTGGCGCACAGATGAACTCACAGAGCGGCTTGCGACTTGAATGGGGCGCCTTTATTTTTTTCTCCCGGCGGTTTCTCTCCAGTCACTGTAAACGCCGAATTGGGACATTCAGCTTTCTCATCTCCGTGGCGGCGGAATACATTTAGAGCGCTACCCTAAGCGCGGGCCAATCAGCGCGCCTTTTGGCGGCAGCTGTGTCAGGAAACGCTGGTACGTTTACTCTATTCACCGGGATGAATTATTTATCGGTTAGGAGATGAGAATTCATGGGAGTAGCCCTGCTGAACTCCAGAGGAAGGCTGTACGACGAGGGGCCACTTACAGAGGCCCACAAAGCCCTGTCATAAAGCAACCGACCAACTGTCGGCTATCATCACCGCCGCTGGGCTAACGCGCTTAGCTCCTAGCATACGCGCTAATCTGCATCATGAGATTATTTGGCGTGTTCATGTTTCATCTGTTCGCCGGTCATCACCACGGGCCAGCGTGCTGTTGGTCGGCTCTACGGAGCACATTCTATTTGAGAGGGATCATTTGAACTGGTTTCATGATGCGGCTGTTGTCCGTAGCCGGATATTATTTGGGAAGGCTAATGCTAGATAAGCTACAGCCTAGCAGTAGTAGTCATTTGGTTTCTGTGTAGCAAAAGACAAACCTTTGCGATTACCAGTTGAATGGATTAACTTTGAATCGGAAATTGTTTTTTTGTAATTTGAAGCAATCTTTAACTCCAAATGTATTATGCACATAATGTATCTAATGTATATGATCAAACAATATTGGAAAGGATAGATTATTCGTCTCTTAATAAAAATAATACAAAACATGGGTTGTTGTTTTAATAGTTTTTAAGTACATAATCAGGTCAGGGATTGCTTTTAAAGTCCTTCCTTTTGGAAGTTGTCAAAATGTATGACCACCTTTTCAATGCCTAAACGTTCAAATCTATCCTAGATCTTCATACAGGACTTGTGTGTACCATACATAAGGCCGTTGCTGTTGTGTGGTCGCCTCTTGTTTCAACAGTGGAAAACACGTGGGGAAGACAGACGAGGAATCAGGGCCATTCTTTGCACAGTGTAGTTCCCGAACAGTTCCACGTATCAAAGGCATTCCTTGCGTGTCTGGAGAAGTTGTTAGCTACAAAAACGCTGTGGTTCTTCTGCTCTATAAGGTAGCGCCACTACTTTGGCCTCCTCATGGGGTTCGTCACATAGGGGGTGGTGGGAGTGGGAGTGTGGGGGGGGGGGGGGGATGGAAGGTGTCAGTAAATCGTCGCTGGACTCGCTGCTGCCTCTGGCTGTATTTGGTCTGTGTTCTGTCATTCAGGCTAACACATATGCTCCCCGCCGTTGCCTTACATCGCCCTTCCCCCTTGTGTCGGGTTTGGAGGTTCAGAGCGATGCACGGTGGAGGGGGACAATGCTAGCACGGAGAGCTAACGCACATTACGCCAGGAGAAGGCTTACAATGGCTTACGCTCCGAGGCAATACACTTCACCTCACACCCTTACGTCCCACATCACCATAATAGGGAGAAAACATTGAATCACACCAGAAATGGCAGGTTAACCTTCCCCATGAAACAGCATTCGGGAGGTTAATGTACGTAGCGCATTAACACGGTCATACGTTATCTCTGGTTGTCAAGAGAAAACGCAGCTTTCAGCCAAAACTGTGCTGGGAAATCTATACATAAAAATAAAGACGTCCAGAAAATTAGACCAGTAATGCAGAATCACCGTCGTAACTCCTCAAAATGCTTTTTAAATATACATAATTAGGATTAGTAAATGTTGAGGTTTGTCTCACTCTGATGGTAACGTGTGCCGTCGACTGTGGACTCAGTGCCAATTATTCACCCAAGCTGGTGTTATGTTAAGTTGTTCTGCTCGGATTTACAGATCTACACCAGAGACATGAAACGTCTGACCAGTAACCATCTCATCGCTGTTGTTTTATTTGAATATCAGAATAAATGTTACGAAAATCTGCGTTATTATCTTATCAGTCTCTCCATGCATTCATTATCTAT
Source organism: Gadus macrocephalus (assembly GCF_031168955.1). Taxonomy (NCBI): domain Eukaryota; kingdom Metazoa; phylum Chordata; class Actinopteri; order Gadiformes; family Gadidae; genus Gadus; species Gadus macrocephalus. Next base: position 10,532,507 of record NC_082397.1, on the reverse strand, counting down.
TCTATTCAGTTTTTTTTCGATATGAGCACTGCGGGATAGTCAATAATGGTAAGGGTTAGGGTGTTTGATTTCGAACCAAAAGGTTCTTGGTTTGAAACGACTGTGTCCGCAGTGTTGGACAAGATGACTAACGTCTACCTGCTCATTAATGATTGATATCTTTTATAGATACATTATCTAGATAGATACATATTAATAGTTATATTCATAAAAATTCATAACAATATCTGGGGTTATATTTGGGAACTCCAAATCTTATATTATCATGTTATTCTTTTTTGTGATGTTATTCTTGTTTATTATTTGGGGTACGCTGGCCCTTTAAGAGTTCACTGGCCCTTAATGGCCAGTTATCCTTTTTTTATTCTTTGGGGTGCACTGGCCCTTTAAGGATCTTGTTATCCTTGTATATTATTTGTGGTACACTGGCCCTTGAAGTGCGTGGCGGTAGGCCGGACTCTCTCACCTGTGTACTCTGGGTCCACATGGGGAGGGTAGTAGCGGAAGTTGATGAAGAAGGGGATAGGCACTCCGAACTTGAACCACTCCACCACGTAGGGCGGCTGCTGGCCGTCCAGGGGGGGAGACACGTCACACCCCAGGATCACGGTCTCTCCGGCACGCGCCGTCACAAACCGGGGCTCCTCTCTCAATCCGTGGACACCTGGGGGGGGGGGGGGGGGGCAACGACGGACGACAGAGAGACAAGCAACGTAAGGTAAAGACTGGATTCATAGAGGATGGGAGTTACGTCGTGCTTTTCTGCATGCTTGGTATACACAGACACACACTTACACACACACAAACAATGATGAGTTGACCCTCACACACACACACACACACACACACACATACATACACTAATGAGCTCACTCTCACAATCATACACTCACAGCCACAGTTACACACACACAAACACACGCACACACACACTATGAGCTCACTCTCTCACACACACACACACACACACACACACACACTGATGAGCTCTCTCACACACACACACACACACACATATGAGCTTTCTCACGCACACACACACACACACACACACACACACACACACACACACACACACACACACACACACAAAAAAATGAAACAATGCCATGACGACAAAGTGTCCCGATTTAAAAACAATCTTGAGGTAGGGATTCAGGCCTATCAGAGGAATAACGTAGAGAAGAGAAGCGCAGTTAGCATGAAACGCAAGTACCTCAGCGTGAACGAGCGTCTGTACGTGTCCTCCCTCGTCTCCCTCTCCCGCCCCCCCAGAAGCTCCGCCCCCTCCGTTCCCGTCCGTCAGTGGGCGGGGCTTATGTGGAAAGGGCGGGGCCGTACTGTACCGCAGAGACGGGGCTGCCAAAGGCGCTCCATTGATGGCAGACGGACTGCATTTATACAGCGCTTCCCTAACTGGTGTCAACTCAAAGCGCTTTACAGTATCGCCTAACATTCACCCATTCATGCACACATGACTCACACACCGACGGCGGAGTCTACCACGCAGGGCGACAGCCAGCTCGCCGGGAGCAGTCAGGGCGAAATAGCAACCTTCCGGTTACCAGCCGAACCGCTCTACCTCCTAAGCCACATGCCGCCCCATTGATCATGTCCGTCTGTCTGTCTGTCTGTCTGTCTGTCTGTCTGTCTGTCTGTCTGTCTGTCTGTCTGTCTGTCTGTCTGTCTGTCTGTCTGTCTGGTGGAGTCCGGCGTTACTGAGAGGCAGCGTCGGGCGTGGAGCCGCGCCAGCGCCGGCCAGGCACACTGCTGCCGAGCGCTGACCTATCAGGTGACCTATCGGCGTTGACCTATCAGATGACTGAAAGGTCGGCACACCTGCCTCAGCAGAACGCTCGCTGTGAGAGGGGGGGGAATGGATTTTTTTCCTCCACCTCCCCCCCACCTCTCAAGCGCCGGATGCCTTCCACCCCCGCTTTCATTGAAGCTGCTGGAAGTCATCGTTCTCCTCCTCCTCCTCCTCCTCCTCCTCCTCCTCCTCCTCCTCCTCCATCATCAGGCTCGGCTACCCCCACCCCCCACCCCCGACCAAGACCAAAAATCACTTCAGGGATCAAGAGACCTGCTGACGGTCCACACTGTAGAGACACGTCGGCTGAATGGCTCGACGCCTTCATTAAGGGGATCGTTGGCGTGATCGCGGCTCACGTCTTCACCGGGGACCACCGGGAATGTGTGTCTGTGTCGCCGTTGTGTTGGGGAGTCACCGAGTCTCACAGCCGAAGTGTGCCGGAGTGTGGAAGGGTGCAAAGGGGTCGTTGACCGACTGCCCTCGCGGCCCCCCCGACCAAACACAGCAGAAGGAAACGTCGGTGGGTTTTCTGTGCCCCCCCCGTCTCTCCGTCAGAAATAACTCTAAGCCCACATGCGATGGCTGGTGATTGTGTTTACTAGGGTTTAATCCCCGCGTCCTGTGATAGAGTTAATCCACTTTAGTTGATTTAGCCAGCTGACCAGCTTCTGGACACAAACTGGGCAGATTTAATCAAATTACACTTTTTGTTTTGTTGAGTGGAGACGCAGTCGGCCAGTCACGGCCGCACTCTGGAGATCCCTCTGCTGCTGTGCCTCTGTAGCGAGGCGCCACGGCTGCAGCCTGTTGTAAACTGCAACACCAGCAGCCAGCTGGACCCCACAAGAGCCAGTGTGTGTGTGTGTGTGTGTGTTTGTGTGTGTCTGCGTGCACGTTTGTGTGTTTGTGTCCGTCTACCCGTCTGTCTATGCGTGTCTGTGTGCGTGTCTGTGTGTGTGTGTGTATGTGTGTGTCTTCGTGCACGTTTGTGAGTGCGTCTATGTGTCTGTCGCCTATGTTTGTACTTGCTAAACCTAACGTTCGATTGAACCCCAAAGCAAGATGTTTGACACTATAGAGCCGGCCCTTTTCAAGCATTGAGACGACTGCACTAAAGACAGCAAACATCTTCCTCAAACATCAAACAACACACACAGCACCACATGGTATGATAGCGCTGGTAGTGCTGGGTCCACAGCAGCATGAATGGAAGCATATAGGTGCAAGGTGAAAACCTGGTTGGTTGCTGTGGGGTGCCAGGAGCCGGGGGCTAAGGCAACACACTGCCTACATTGTTTTGTCAGAGTAAGTAGAGTCACTTGACATAATACTTGAGACCCCGCGCCCACAACACCAGGGCACGCGACCCAAATCACTCTGGAGGGAGAACCATTGTTTTCCCTCCAGAGTGCGGGGATTGCACTCGGCGTTAGATTACCAGCCAATAGTATTAGAAGATCTGGTCGCCGGGGAGGGCGGGCGGCGCTAAGGGTAAGACAACAGAGGAGAAGGATTGCTAAAAGAACAATCGGGTGATGGATCGGGTGCCTAATAATTTCCCGATCCCTTCATGATGTTCTGTCCACGTGGTCGTTAACGGAGACGCCTTCACCACCGCCGCCGCTGAATTCATTTTGTTAATGGGGGACGCAGTGGCCTGCAGGGCATTATGGGAGATTTATGAACAGGGACGTATTTACACTCCCAACACAAACATGAACGCTGCTTGTGTTGAATCATGAAACATGCGTCGATCAATCACTCTGTCTGCCTGTCCGTCTGTCTTTATGTAGAACTATCTGGCCTTTTTCTTAATTTGATTCTTTCTGTCAAGCGATCTAACGTTCGGTCCATCGGTCGATCTATCTAGTGTTTATTTTTTTCTTCCTTTTAATCAATCAAGTCTGCCTGTCTGTCTGTCTGTCTGCCTATTTATCCATCAAAGTATTCCTTTAGTATTTTCTTCTTTCCTTCAATCAGTCTACCCGTCCAGTGGTCTTTCTTCGTGTTTACTAATACCTACCCAGCCTTTCTTTCTCTCTGTCAATCCGTCCGTCTATCTGTCTGTCTGTATATATGAAAATATTTGCCTGTAATAAACTTCCACCAGCATCGTCTCCTTAGCCTTCATTCTCTCCCTCCTTCCAGCCATTCGCTCTTTCTCCCCTTCTTTGTCTCACTAACCATCTCGCCCCCCCAGCCGTCTCTCTCCCTGCGACCGGCACAATAGCAGAAGTGTGTGGGATCGATGGGCTCCGTATGACTACACAGCGATAGTTACCGGCCCAGATCAGGCCTGGCGAGCCACCGTTAACACCCCCATGAACTCAGGTTTCACCGTGCGTGGACTGAAGAGCCAGGGAACGAGCTGATGCAGAAGGATCTGTCCGGTAAGATCAGCACGGATCAGACGTTCAATAAATCGGGGAGGCCAATTATGTTTAATGTATACTGCATTTATATAACTATTTTATGCATATATATATACACACACGTTAAAACTGTATATTTACAGCTGTGATGACATTTAAACCCTGCCCATTTCATAAGTCTACACCTTTGGGTACGGATGCATTATCTAGATTGCAGCGTAGCTCTGAGCTTCACGGTTCCACAAAGGCCTGGGCGATAGCAGGGAACAGAGCCAAGGAGAGGGCCTCAGGGCGGGTCAGGCTCGTGTTGCTGGAGGAACACCCCCGCCACCGCAGAGCCCTCGGTGTCTGAGTCTCCGGCCACGCTGCGCACGGCAGACATACGCTCTTAGTCAGGCGAGCGTCTGTCAGGAGTAGTACATGAGTCAGCGAGCAGCCGGATCATAGGCGAGGCGCTAAACACCTCGAAGCAGGCTGGAGGTTCCGACGGACCCACGGTTTAACGTCACGATCGGCGCTCGCAACGGGAAACGCCGTTCACCGCGCCGGCGGAAGGAGGGAATAAAGGACAAGTTTAAAAATAGAGGCGTTCCGGGGTGAGGTCTGCTTTTGAAACGCTTTCACCGCAGTGAGTTCCAACGGATGTGTTGTGAAACGATGTTAACTGAAGCCAAGGCGTCTCTAAGTGGATCAACCTTGGTAGGTTTGGATGATGTTTGGACGCTTTAACTCCGGCACACACCGCAATCTTTGTGGCGTACGCCGCGGAGATCGTACGATACGGCGCCGGAACATCGTCACGGCGATCGGTCGGGCCGATTATCCGGCTATCTTTAGATCTATTCCTGCTCCCGGAGGCGGTCTTGCAGATCCAATCTTCAGAACCCAGATCAAACGTTGCCGTTCTCAAATGAAACAATGAACTGTCACACGTGCTCGGTCGTTATCTCCGTAGAACTATATATAATGACTCACGCGGTGCTGTGCTCTGTGATGTGTAGGTATTTGTTTGCACGAGACAGCAACACGCCCAGGCACCGACGGTCACTCATAAATAGCCCTCCGTCACGTTCCCAACATCAACACCGGAGACGGTGTGATGTTTCACTGAGTCCACAGCACCCGGTCCCTAAACAAAACCAACGTCAACATACAGAGCAGCCGCCACAGTGTCAAGCCAATTAGCATACACTCATGGTGCAGAACCACACCATATTCCGCTAACTATGAGTGCCAGCTGCTGCTCGATGCAGTATGGAGAGACTCGTGAACGACTCTCACACTCACTCTGAAACAACACAAAAATTCAAAAAACACAAAAGTGGGCGTGGCCTCACAAGTGAGGGTTAGGGTTAGGGTTAGGGTTAGGGTTAGGGTCAGGGTTAGGGTGAGGATGAGGGCGCCAGATTGGAGTGGACAAGCCCCTGGTGATGTGGAGGATGTAATGGAACATAGACGAGGCCCGGGGCCGCTGTGGAGATGGGATCTCAAGGACATGGGGCCCCTGGGCTGGAGGGGCCACTGACAGGGCGGTAATTGAATGCCAGCCTGCATGCGCTGAAGGTTACATTAAAGAGCGGCCCTTACTGTGTCGAGGTGTGCGTCTTTGTATGTGCACACGTGTGTCTTTGTATGTCCGCCCGCACGTGCGGGTCTCTGTGTGTATCTGCGTACGTATCTGCGTGTGTGTGCGCGTGTGTGTCTTTTTGTGTGTGTGCGTTTGTGCGCACGCGTGTCTTTGTTTATGCATGCTTGTGTGTCTCTGTGTGTATATCTGTGTGTGTGTGTGTGTGTGTGTGTGTGTTTGTGTATCTGTGTGTGTGTGCGTGTGTCTGTGTGTTATTGTTTTCACCTGTGTTTGTTAAAAACATTGACCTGTATCTGTGTGTGGGTGCGTGTGTGTGTGTGTTACTGTTTGCCACAGTGATTGTTAAAAACATTGACCTGTATCTGTGTGTAGAATGGAAGTTCAAACTCCAAGCACTGTCACGTCGTAGTGCAGCTAACCTCAACAGACGAGAGCCCATCCTGAGCCATGATGACCTGGTCTTGACTACAAACACTGTGACACGGACTAGAGGCTTTATTGGACTCATCAAGTCGGTTGAAAGTCCAGTGAATTGAATTTTATAAAGATATTACACACACACACACACACACACACACACACACACACACACACACACACACACACACACACACACACACACACACACATACACACACACACACACAGTCCCACTTGTGGACTCTGCTGCACAAGAGTGCATTTAATTCACCTGCCTGACTGAGGATGTGGGCTAAAACCAGAATCACTGAGGCCCTGAAATATCCATCAAGCAGCTAATCACCATTTACCTTTCTCCCTCTTATCTCTTCATCTCTCCAGCGGCCGTCGTACCTACTCCTTAGCAAAGGGTCCCTCTCTCTCTCTCTCCCTCTCTCTCCTTTGGATTTCTCCGTGGCAATCTTCCTTTGCTTAAGTCTTTCCACAGTATTCTGGCTTTTTCTTCTATTACCATCGCTTTTTCTGCACATCTCTCTCTCTCTCTCTCTCTCTCTCTCTCTCTCTCTCTCTCTCTCTCTCTCCTTACGATAACTCATAAGTAGCCTGGGGAGTGTCGGCAGACGATGGAGCCCTCGGCCGGCCTTTTCCCGCTGGCCGCGCTACAAACACGGGGCTGACTGTGCATTCAACGTCTCCCCGCCGCCGCCGACGGCGAAGGGGGCGGTGGCGGCGGCCTTGTTTACTACGTGGGCCCATCCCGCCTCATTTGACGTGATTAAACCCAGCGCACACAGAACTGTGGGGAGCGGGTGTTTTCTGCCTTCGGATCGAGAGAAGGCAGTGGACTACTACTCTGGTGGAGATGCTCTCGATGGCGTTCTTCTCAGCCTTAGATCAACGAAACGTTGTATGACCTCGAGGTGGCTGTCTTCTTAAGAGTCTGAGGAGGCAGCCACCTCAGGGTCATATTGTTTGTTTAATTCTCTGGGAAAGAGTCTGGGGTCTGATTAGTGTAGCCTAGCGTAGCATTGGGTTGAATGTTCTAGATAAGAGTCTGTGGTCTGAGTAGTATAGTCTACATTATAGCGGGTCCAATGTTCTACAAAAGATTCTGGGGTCTGAGTAGTGTAGCCTAGATTAGCAGTCGGTCCCATCTCCCATCACTGTGGAACTGGCCTTAATGCTGAAGTGTTTCCCGCTCAAATCAGAAAAGCCCTGATTAGGCAAGTGATGACCTCACATGTTCTAATGATGGACACTTCCTGGACAGAAGGGGGAGAGTGAGAAATATAGTGATAGATAGAGAGTTAGAGAGAGAGATGGAAGGATAGAGACAGAGCAAGAGAGTTATTAGGAGACAGGAGATGAGGAAGAAAGATACAGACACAAGCTGTAAAATAGAAAGGAAAGGACTTCACTCACAAACCCGACCAGGGCCAGTTGCCCATTACTGAAGGTATCCATGGCAGCATTTTCAGGTCATTATGCCTGCAATGATTCAGTCATGCTTAGAGTTTCTCTTTACAATTTTCAGCGAACCAATAAATTCCAGAGCCTTGACCTATAAGGCATTTGAAGTTGCTGTTATTAGTGCTTATCAGCCATTTGGTATGAGCTGTCCAATTACAGCTAGTTATGGAAAATGGTCATCATTCAACATGGAGCCATCACTCAGTACAACTCGGGAGCAATATGTGAATAAAGAACAGAGCTCCATGACAACCACAGAGCACTTTCATTATTTCTCTAGGAAAACACATGAAATCAAGAACTAGCCTAAATCCGTCCTTCGTGAAACCTGCCTTTCCAACTCCTACATTTACTTAATTTCTCATCTGATTTCAACGCGTAATGCAGCTTTGACCAACAACTGCCCGTCAATACTTTTTTCGGGGGTGCATTCGCCTAGAATGTGTGCTCCGGGCTCCATGCTTCAGATAGACTCTGACAGAGATGAAAGCTGGAATCGGCCAGTGTGCTACACCCTGTCAGAGCAAGACACAACTTGGACTGTACTAGTTAGGAGATGACAGCGGAACAGGGTGTGTGTGTGTGTGTGCATGTCCGTGTGTGTGTGTGTGTGTGTGTGTGTATGTGTGTGTGTGTGTGTGTGTGTGTGTGTGTGTTTGTGTGTGTTTGAGTGTGGTATGTGTGTGTTTGTGTGAAGTTGTGTGTGTTTGTGCGTGAGTGAGTGAAAGTGTGTGTGCGTGAGTATTTGTTTGTGTGTTTGTGTGTGTATGTGCATGAGTGTGTGCTCGTGTGTGTCTGTATGAATGTGTGTGTGCGTGAGTGTGTGCTTGTGCTTGTGTTTGTCTGTTTGTGTGTTTGTGTGAATGTGTGTGTGCGTGAGTGTGTGCTTGTGCTTGTGTTTGTCTGTTTGTGTGTTTGTGTGAATGTGTGTGTGCATGAGTGTGCCTTTGGGAATGTGTGTGTGCGTCTGTGTGTGTGTGTGTGTGTGTGTGTGTGTGTTTGTGTGAATGTGTGTTGGTGTCCTTGTGTGTGTCTTTGTGTATGCGTGCTTTTGTGTGTGTACGTGTATGTCTATTGGTGTGTGTGCGTGCGCGCGCGCGTGTGTGTGTGTGTGTGTGTGTGTGTGTGTGTGTGTGTGTGTGTGTGTGTGTGTGTGTGTGTGTGTGTGTGTGTGTGTCCCTGTGTGTGTGTGTGTGTGTGTGTGTGTGTGTGTGTGTGTGTGTGTGTGTGTGTGTGTGTGTGTGTGTGAGTGTGTGTGTGTTTGGGGGGTGGAATTAGCAGGAAGAGTTGGCCCGTGCCCAGTGCTGTGTTGGCAGACGTCTGTCATCCACAGCTTGGGCGTAGGGATTTTCTAAGATCGTTTTTTTCTGGGGGTTTTGTATATAGCTTTACTAATGATTGGGAGCGAGGATGTAAGGCATTATGTCCGACTCACAAAAATATTATATGTCGGCCAAAAGTCTACTTTTAATTGCAAAGGGCTGATAATTTGATGAGATAAGCTTCTTGTGGTGTAAAAGAAGTGCAGGATGGCGGACTCCGACTGAAATCAAAATGGACAGTCGCCCTTAATGTGGTATCTCTTTCAGTTTTGTGTTTTAATCAATGAATCTAATAAAAATGTATATTTTAGGATACTTGTTTTAAACACCGACACATTATCAGTGCCATCATTGGCGCCAACGTTGTGAACGTATTTCAAACAACGTTCTTTCACCATAATGGCCAAAAACAATCCCAATGTTGAGAATGTATTGTGCACTCAGGAGCGCCTCAAGTAATGACTAAATAGTACAGGTACTAAATAGAACGATTAATCTAAATGTATTTTATCCGTCCATCCAGGAGATTCAATTATATTTTCTATTTCCTCTTCACATATTTTGCCTGACTTGAATTATTTGCAACATTTAGTGTTGTGGCAATTTCAAACACACACACACACACAACCCCACACACAGACACACACACACACCCCCCCCCCACACACACACACATACATACAACCCCCCCCGCAAACATACTCCCACACACAAACGCACACACACACACACACACACACACACACACACACACACACACACACACACACACACACACACACAGGTTGGGTGTGAGGATTATATTTTATTACTGATTGTACGGCAATAGGTATAGAGCCATTCAAGTATTGAGTTCTAAACCCGGTTGAACCCAGCGTTGGCTTTGTGGCGCTTGAGTGCTAAATCAACTTTTCAGGGTAATTCAACCAGAAGGATAAGAAAGAAGTGTTCTATGAATCTTTTGTAGCATCAATGAAACCCTTGGGTCACCTTCATCTGAAAGCTAAAGAGGACTTCTGTTCAACACGGGCTCTCAAACACTCAAACATGGCAGGATATTTGCTATCATATTCCAGCAAGTTTGAGAATAACATTAGATGTATAGACGAATTCAAGATACAAACGCCTGTGTTTCCGTCAAAGCATTCATAGACGGTATGGTCTTCTGTCGAGGGTCAACAAATCCACACGTAGAATACCAATACATTTACTATCCTTATCCCATACAGAACCTCAAAACCCAGCAGATCAAACGCAGATCATATTCGCCCAACTTCAAATGCCTCCCGGGGACGAGGGCACACGGTCGGACACATCGCAGGGCGGCGGTGGACTGTTACACCGTTTTATCAGACAGGCCACAACCAAAGACAGCCCCGGCCCAGACAAATTGCCCACCTATGTCAGCGGCTGAAAGGGATCAGAGCCCGCCTCAGCACTAACGGGGGTCTTCAAACCGGCCCGTGACAGCTATGACACCTCTATGAACAATGTCCACCGCCGTGTACTCTCTCATCTCTTCCTTTGAAGAACGGCCCGTCCATAGACTGCAGAACAACATAAAGCACGGCGAGCCAAAACACAGGCCCACGTCGCGAGGGGGGGGGGGAGGAAGGCTCCGGTGCCTCTTGACTACCGAAGGGACGCTGTCACTTTTACAGGAAGGGAATTAGAGATGCGGAACGAAACGTCAGGTGAGACGCAGGGCTCGACGTGCGGCTGTCAGAAACACGTTCTGATTTAGCAGCAGTCGTGTGACTCAGGCGTGGCAGCGGCGGTGGCTCAGCGCGCAGAGAGAGACTGCCACCGGCGGCGTCTCGCTCCCACACTCCGCGCCGCTGACCTGGATTCCTTCTATTATCGTTACCGAAGCGACGGCCAGCAGCACTCCCAGACGTACTCCCAGAGTCCCTTCCAATAGTGCTTCCTGCGTGGTGATACACGATTCAGTCTCTGTGAGATAAGGCAGCAGCTTGCTTGGGCGTTTGACTAGAGGACAGAACGTTCTGTGTTCGATCCCCGTTTCCAGCAGACTACCTGTAGGCTTCCTTGAGACTGACGCCTAACCCCTGCCGGCTCTCTTTTCCTTAATGTCCTCTGAATGACACACATCTGAGTTTAAATCGAATACATACAAAAATCATCATTATGCCAAAATATTAAATTGTGAAATCCCACTGAATGTGAGCTGTAGAGACCAGCCACGGTCATTTTTGAACAGCAGTAATAAAACCACTGGCCCGCCATATCCCGTATGGAATGGTTGTCATGCATTTTGTTCCACACAGCACAGCCACGCAGTCCTCTTTCTGCTGAATTATGACTCTGAGGCGCTCTACACAATCCCACTCTCCGGCCGTCCCATGCACTAGTCTCACGTGGTTCCTTTAAATTGCTCCCTCGCATAGCGCTCATCGCACCCTGGCTTCCTTCCTAGAGTGATGGCTGCAGAATTTGTGTCAGCATATCCAAGTCCCAAAGACAAAGGCGAGGAACTGTCATGTCTGCCGCTGCCGCGGTTCACTTTAGCGCACCGTCTCAGGCCTGCTGCTTGTCTACCCGACAATATGTTGAGGAGTGCAGTCTAACCGGCGCATTTACCTGACCCGTCAATCAAACCCATGTTACTTCCTGTGTAATTTCCTGTCTGAAACTGAGTGAGCGCATCCAGTGGATTCATCGTCGTTCACATCAAGACCGTATTCAAACGGCGATTGAGATTATTATTATCCGTTTGGAGTTGCTCTGATAGGATGTTTAAAGAACTAAGGAAGACACTCGCCCAATGAAGAATATGAGTTAAAAATGGAGACCCATGTTTAAACCCATCTTTCCTGAAGATAGTCCCACACTGTGGTAATTCAGAACCCAGCCTGGTCGCTGTACGTACAGGAGACAGGAAACCAGCCACCTTATATAATGATGTGGCATTCAATCACTGCCTTAATCAGCCTGTGAGATAAACTCCTATAGCCAGTGTATGCAAGTCCTTTCCCTTTAGTTTGTGCTAAAGGTTGTTGATATCTAATTTTCGTGTTGAGGTTATACATAATTCATTATAATTGAATGACTGTTTTTTATGTGAAAAGGCCAATGGTATGGAGAATCTTTGAACTGGCATGTACATTCTGTAATATTGAATATGTGAGATTAAGAAAAACGATCTTATTACAATAAATCAAACCTCTTCATTTATTTATGTTTACGCTTAAAATCTTTAATTGGCACCTTAAAGAGGACAGCAGGGGATTCAGAAACAGGCCACATTATGCTAATAGCGCTCGGACAAAAAGTACATTAACCACAGACATCAGCGTAGCAAAATGTACGTTATCATGGTAGCTTCTCCCACCATCTTAGACCCATCTCACCCACACAGAGCTCCTTATTCGAACTAAGAATGGCGCGTGTGTAGTATTAAGCTCCCTTTAAGACATTTGAATGGATGCACAGAGTATGGGTGCAGATGGTCTCATGAGAAGTCCTCCTCTACACAGCCTCGTTGAACTGAGCATCTAAATCACCAGCCTGGAACAGAAGGAGCAGTCTGAGAGGGGTCTGTTGTGTACAACCTCTAGGATCTAGGGTCTGTCAGTGGCCAACTACAAGTCTGTAGTCCACATACATCAATGATGCCTAGTATGACACACACACACACACACACACACACACACGGACACACAAACTCAAACTCACACACAGTGGTTTGCAACCGAATGCTTGTGTAACCCCTTCCAAAAAATGCAAATACGAAAGCCTGAACTATACTTATGAGTAATAAAACACAGGAACGCGGCCGGTGGCCAGGCCGAGTGTGCTGGCTACTCTCCATAGTCATGAGGGGTCATTGAGATCGGTTGCACAGCGACAGCACGGGCCACGTCTCCCTCGTCTGGTCATCCGCGGGAAAGCAAGGTTAAGTAAGTGCATAAGTCAATAGGAGATGATCAGGAAAAAATGTAAGAACGGTATTTTTAGATATATTTCACGAGATATTCGTCATCGATGGATCGCGGTCGGCGAGCAGCGACGCAGTAGTCGGCCAAACGGGCAGCAGTCAGACACTCAGACACCGTCCCCGAACGGATCTCTTCCCAGCATCGGGAGGACCACACTCAACCAGCCATGGACGCGAGCATATTCATCACATTTTTCAGGATTGGGGGGATGTCACACCCCTTTCTGAAGAGCTCAAATGGAACCGCTTGCTGGTCGTAGTAGTCCATGCATATTCACTCACGATTATGGCATTATTCACCATGTTTACCATCCCCATTTCCCAAACGGTTCAGTGTGAGACAGCCTTGGTTAGGCCCAGTGTGTGGCACCCATGCAGTTCATCAGTGGGATCCGAACCTATATCGTTTGAAACGGGCCACATTTCGGACCGACCAGCATTAGCATCATAACAACGATCCAACGTGTGAATATTCACAATAAACGAATAAATCCACCCACGGTGTGAGGCTCTGCAAATGAATGAGCCATTTCTAAAAGGGAATCAGCCAGGGCAGAACTTTGCACGTCACGTGAGATATGCAGCCATTTGTTACAATGAAGCAGCCACAGACACGTCGTGTGAGCCATCATCAGAAACACACACATCGCATGCTGCAGAACAACCACCACACAATGCACACACACCATGCACACACAGAACATCCTATTATACGCGCCGCACTGGATCTATTGCACTTCAACTCACCTTGAGCGGTCGTTCCTCTGGTGCTGAATACACTTGCTATCAGAGTGGCCACATACCAAATCATAGTACTAGTGCCGACCAGCTATCACCAAGCAAAGTGTCACCCCGTTCGAACAGTCTTTCATATTCGACCTTGCACCGGTGCGGTCTCCTTTAAAAACCCTCCTTTTTCATATCCTAGATGCTTTCCTCTTGGCGATTCCCTTCATCCCTTCCCTCCCCCGTCCTTCCGTCCGCATCCTCTCCTCCCGAAGAGACAGAGCACCTGCACCGTCGCGCTCCTCGGAGTAGACGGCCGAGCGTTTTACGAGCGCATAGTGGAACCCAGCAGTGGGAGAATGTTAAGCCACAGGTCCGCCTCTCCTGTCCTTCGATTGGTTACCGATCGAGGCTTTGGGGCGTGTATTGGTTATCCATACGCCCCCGCCCCCCCGTGCCCGGATGACAGCAGCAGAGCAGTCATGGAGCGATTCAAGGTGAGTTGGAGCGTGCCGTAGTAGTGGAACCACCGCAGTATCATGCGCACTGACGGGGAGCCTGCTCCTCTAAACACCCCCCTCTCTCTCCCAGAGCCGCCATGTGGACCACCGCGCCGCTTAGTATTATCATTTGTTCATACTGAAATGAATAACGCTTCGTGGGCTGAATCCGTCCTTTCAAGTCTCCACCCCGGATAATGTTTAAAGACGCATGTGTTTATTGGGAGGGCGGATGAAACCATGGCTGTGGTTGTGTGTCGTCTGTCGTTCATTTGTACCCTCGGGGTGTTGTTATATTCCCCATCGCCGACACCAAACGCTCGTTTTCTCCTGCCTCGGCGCCTCGTCTGGCGAGTGTCATGGGTGTGGCGACGGATGCAATTTGGTTCCGGCGTTTCCTCGACGACTGGAAGCGCAAAGCTGCTGCTGCTGCTTAATCACGCTGCTGCTGCTGCTGCTTCCCACTGCGCACACACGCTTACCTCGCTAAGGCGCTCAAAGACGCTCCTTCTCGATTTAAACATGCACGGCCGCAGAAAACACGCAATTACCACTAGTTTGGGATCCTGCTCCATCCATGTGTTATCTGCCACAGTTATGTGTTTCTCTTCAATTAACGATGGTAATTTACGTTTTTAAAAGTGGTAAATAGTGTCAGAGACCAAGGGGACCCAATTTAAAATGTGATATTGCAACAAATTAAAAATGTATTTAAAATATGTATTTAACCAAAATGTGTGTGTGTTTATGTTCGTGTGTGTTTTTACGTGTGTGTGCACATGTGCGTTTGTATGAGTGCGTGTGTGAGTGCTTGCGCTAAGGTGATGAGCAGAAATGAGGATCAAATTAAACACATATATTTGTTCACATGATGCCTCCTCAATTTCCAGCAGACTTTCAGCTTTCGTCTCTTAGGACTATTATCATTGTTTTTACATAAACCTTTGCACACATCTCTCTGCAGTTTCAGGATTCCTAAGCGGCTCGAACCGGCAATGAATTCTACACAGCAAGTCCTTAGCGACAGAACCAAGTGTCTAAGTGATCTGAGGGTCTTTCCTTCGGGGGGATCTATAGCATCAGACGTTCGCACGACCATATTCCTCTGGCTCTGGGCCCCGTTGTCATTCTCCACCTCAATGGCGTTTGGAGGGCAGAGTCACACTTTGAGGCCCCTGGATGCCAATAACCACTGTCAGTGGTGGATGGCCTGGGACGGGGGGTTGACTGCTGCATGGCCAAACAAGGTCGCTGTGCACACACACCCCTGCCCGGCCCCGAGCCCGGCCCCCGGCCCAACCGTCCATCGGTGGAACACAGCTTAAACATACAGAGAGGATGACAGCCCAGCAGAGCCCTGTCTGATGACCCTCTGTGAGCCGTTGTGTAAGGTACACATTCTGTTTCCACGGTGACACTAACATTACGTAATGGCTTTGGCTGGCTGCTCCAGGCACAGAAATAGAAAGACTTGGGGTAGGGTGGTGGTGGTGCCTTTTGTGTTTTCTGTTTTTTCTGTGTCTGTGTGTGATGTCTTCCAGAAAAGGGTGACAGACTGTGGCGGAGAATAGATAAGGAGAGCTGAAATAATCTTTTATGTAAAATAGGTGTGCGCCTGTGTGTGTGTGTGCGTGTGTGTGTGTGTTTGTGTGGACCTGTGTGTGTCTGTGCATGTGTATGTGTGTATGTAAAAAGCATCCATTGTCACATATTCACCGGTCATATTCAGAAACATTACGTGAACACTGGAATTAATCAAAAAATAATAAACGACTAACTCAATATTGCAACATTCAGTAAAGGATACCATATTATAACATAATATAGTATAACATCACATAGCACAGCCTAGTCTAGTATAGTAGTGTAGCATAGTATGTTTAGTATAGTATACAGCTGAATATAGTAAACTATGGTATTGTATGGCATAGTATTTATATTGTATAGTATATTATAGAATAGTATAGCAATATGGTTTGATAAAGTATGGTATGGTATTTAGTATAGCTCATATTATAGTATAGTATCAGGACGGTGATGATCCTGGCGCGAAAAAAATCAATAATTTGAAACAATATAAAACAACAAAAATGTTTTTTATTGATTTTCAAGGCTTAGGCTGTTAGAATTTATGGCTAGAGCTGCTTTCATAGCATAGCCTGTTATTCAATAGAAGAGGTCTGCTTTCAGAAATAACAGACCACAGAATGCCAGAATTTGTCATAATAGTGTTTAAAAAAGCTGTCGAATAGATTTGAGTGAAAAAGTATAATATAGTATGGTGTGGTGCGGTTTGGTATATGGCATTCTAGAATAGTATTGTGTGAGAACTTTGTTGAAAGAAATGCGTAGGAGTCAGTTCTGACTTCTTTGCGTCATGTGTAGCCTGGGTCACACACACACACATACACACACACACACGCACACACACACACACACACACACACAACCACACTCACACACACACACTTACATGTATGTAGAGTTGCCATGGTTTCATGTATCTCCATTGTACAGTAGTCTGACGTCTGTACATTGCTACGACTAAGCCTCTTAAATATTTTCCTTTTTCATATTCGACAAATTAGATAAACATGGATAGAAAACTACCACTCCCATGTAGTACTAAACAGATTTGAATTAAACAAACCCAATTCTTCTTGCTTTGCAAAACTGAAAGTGAACGATTACATTTAGAGAACATGGAATTACATTTTTTGAGACTTTTACTTTGAAACCGATGAAACCTTAAAGCACATCCCTGTTGCAAGTCTTGATGCTTCACCTGCCGCTCATTGGAGTTGAGAAGGCTATAAATACCCAGTGTTAATTGAAGCCAATGTTCAGATCTGCCTCCTTTCACTATCCAACGTGTTAAGGAGTGAACACAGAGCCACAGCCCCTCTCTCTAACGTCAGATCCATTCAGTTAGATATGCAGTTTCTTAGTCATGAGGAGGATTATGATGACAGGACTCCAAGTTAAACATGCTGATTCTTTCAATTTTATCTGAAGAAAAACCTCAATAACCTGTGCTTTTATTTTCTAGGCCAATATTGGAATACGTCCTTTTAAGTCCTGTGCTGTGGTGCTCCCCTCTGTTGGCCAGTGTCTGATAGCACAGATGACCTTCAGCATTTTCGTGTGCATACTAAATAAAATAGCTATTATGTGGCGATTTATGTGTTATTATCGTATCCGATCTGTTGGCTTTGATTTGTTAGCTCCTGATTCAAAGCGTTTGTTTAGCCTCTAGTGAGAGAGGTGTTGCAGAAGGCAAATGGCCTGTGGGGTGTTTAGCATACGTCTTGATGAGTGTTTCTGAAGTTTTAAGCAGTAGGTCAGGATCCTGGCAATGAAACGCCCTCATCAGCTCTTCAGTCGTTGAGCTTTTGTCTCTCAAATTAAATGTCTTGTCAGCACAGTGTCATATTGGATATGAACAATAAACTGGCTTCGTTTAGTCGTTTTATGACAGCAATACATTAGTAAGAGATGGAAGTGACAATTTATTGGCTAGGTTGTATATATTTTTGAACAATGAGGATTTGAACCATTTAGAATACTTACACGGTCACTCTGGTCATTTAAACAAACCACATGTCGTAGTATAATGATATTATACCATGATATTTTTTACATGTAGGCTGTACTTGCACCACCGGCATAGATGATCGACTAACAAAGAACAAGCATTTTCTTAACAATAAGATTTAAAAAAAAATTGAAGTTTCTTCCATTAACTTGTCCGCCATGTTAGTGGCAAACATACAAGCTCGGTCTGTATCGTTGACAGTGCTGCACATTTGTTATCAATAATGTTTGCAGTGTTTTGAATCCTTGTGTTGTCATTATGTTCTTATCATTCGTTATAGCTACATGAATACCAAAATGTAATTAATCTGTGTGTTCAAAGCCGAAACAGGATCTCAGCGTTGATTTGACAGTAGATCTGGCAAAAAATGATAGATATGGTAAGAAAACATGATATTGGGATGCAGGATTTATTAACAGCAGAAATATGATGAGGTAATTAAGTGTGTTGTTTTGCAAGCATACTCTAATTTTAGCTGCAAGGAGGGAGCTGGCAGCTGCATAAAGATCTTGAAGGTTTAGGCAGGTGTCATGGCAGCGAGAGCTAACTAAGATATGTCTTTATATGGAGATTATTTGTGTGATTGAGGCATCAGTGTTAACTTAGCAATATTCTATATACTAGTAATATATATGGCATACATTGTAGCATATTGCTACACAAAATAGCAAAAGCATTAATGAATATATAATTAAAACCTGGCCAATGAAGTAGCATCAATTCTCAAGGGCTACTTTAGGCTTACGACACTATTCAGTGACACTGGACAAGTAGGCTTTGTAAAGCCTAGAAAGCAGGAGAAACCACTATGGTGCTCTGGACATTAGCTACTGTGCGTGTCTCACTAATCCCGCTGTAATGACCCACTTCCATCGGGCAGGCTGGTGGCGGCGATGGTTCATTTGGGACATTTGATTCAAAGTGCCTTATATTGATACAGGGACAGATCCATAAGGTTCAGGCTGGGGTTAAGCATCTGGCTTAAGGATGCTTTCAGTTAGGCTGGGGACATTAGGGATCGAACCCAGAACATTCTGACCGAGGGTCAAACGCTCAGAATAAAGCTATGAAGCTCTGAGTGCTGGACGTGGCCCAGCCCCTAAGAGCTGGCAGGCATCACCACAACTCAACTTTGCTTTTGGAGACCGGGGAGGAAGCCTAATGTCACAAGCTCTTGGTATTACGTGTTGAGCTGGAGAAGCCGTTGATATTTAATATTGTCATGTTTTTAACAAAAACAGCATTGTTGTATAGATTTTTCAATAGGTTACAAACGACGGCGCTCATGTGCCAGTGGATATGCCGGTATCCGGTTTCACCACCGAACTTGAGATCCGGCTGAAATCATTTTTCAAACCTGTGTGGATATTAATTACAGCAGGCATATTGAATAGAATTGTGGAAGCGTACAAAAGATTGGCACTACCTTCTCCACCAAATGGTTCCTCGGAGGAGGTATATACCACAGTACCTTGACTGACTCAATCTGTTACGTAACGATATGACTCATGTCACTGATTCTTAACCTCGTGTTTTTCAGTCCTCAGAGATCTGAGGTCATTATTTCCTCACACATATTTTTTTTGCCATCAATGGAAGGTAATGACGCAAGTTCCATTGCCTGCCTAGGATGATAATCGGGTTACCTCTTTCTCACTCCAGGGCAGAGTTGATCAATTCTGGACCCAAAATAACAGTTTGTGGTTTTACTTTGTGGTTCTTAGATGGGGAAGCTTAACAACTATAATAAGCAAGATTGTTATCAACCCTTCCCGATTGAACAACTATTCAGGTCTTGGCAGATAAAGAGAACGTAGCCTAGAATATGACAGCAATAGCCATACACATTTGATTGTTTATTAGCGTTAAAGCTAGGGCAGGCATTTTGGAGAAACCTGCCAGAGAAAACAACCTTTCGAAAGTATCCAATGGTAAAAAGAAAAAAGCCAACCCTTCTCTTCAGGCCTTCCTCCAAAGCCACACCCCCAAAATATGTGACTAGCTCGCTAGCTTTAGCAATGGCTCAGCCTTGCGGAAGACTCTGGTCATGAGAAATGAGTGCATGGGCATTACTCCTCGCAGGTAGCCCGGTAGAAAGGTAGACAGGCAGGTAAGGTAAGCCTTCAAAATATTTTATTTGGGCCGAATGAAACAACAGGATGAGCCTGTGAAAGCCAGATACTTTTTTTTATACTTTTAAATTTAGTGCACCTATTTTTTTGTAGGCTTGCTATGTAGTCCCTTTTGAGTGAGGTGTAGGCTTAATATAATATAGGACTAATATGTGTCTTCTAGAAATTTCATAATAATACGACTATGATCAATACTCTATTTATGGGTATAAACAACTACACGTAGTTATAACACGTTGTGCTAACCACATGGCACTTGGCACATATGTACGAGGCTTACATAGGTTATAAAGGAAAACGTCAGGTCAGTTGAATGAAATGCAGTGATTATCCAGTGACGTGGACCCTCCGAGGGGATATTTGATTGCACACTGCCACCTGCAGTCTAATTCGGTGAACCTGCTGCAGCCACTTCCCACTGAAATAAAAATACATTTATAATGATCATAAATAATGTTAAATGGTTTCAACCGTTTCAATTATTGAAATTGATCATACGTAGTCTGATAGGCTATAGACCTAAATTAACCGGCAGGTGCCCTAATTAAAATATTTATTTTAAACATAATATAGTTTATAAATACTTAATACATATTTTGTGAAGAAAATGTGTCATAATTCCTCAATTATGTTCTGAACAATGTCACATACGTGCATGGAGCATTTACCTGAAAAAGTCACACTGGTATAAAAACAAAATGCATTGTTTGGATTTATAAAATACTATAGCAATTGTATGGTGAGTATGGTACAGCTATTTCCGGTGGTCGATGAACCCTGTTCCGCCGCGATGCCCTTGTAGCTATGGAAACTCCTCCATGGCAACATCATCCAGCAGTCTCGCGGCGGACCCCATCCTCCTCCCATACCTCACAGAGGTGCTGACTCTCACAGAGCTCAGCCCCGCGCATGTGTGTGTGTGTGTGTGTACGTGTATGTGCAAGTGTTGTGGCCGATACATGGAAAGCTACAAGATGGCGATAGCGCGAATCATCGCTTTCATTCTCTTCTGTTCGAGCATATGTGAGTAATTTTCTCCTGGATAGCGACGAGCTGCAGGGGGGTTAGTGGCTGTGCAGTGTGCGGTCCGTGTGGTTGTAGTTGTAAATCAGAGCCCTAGCTTCTCCTCTGCTGGAGCTGTAAGCTGACGTTAGGCTCTCTGTCTGTAATCATGTTGAGGTGGATCTTCCTATTGTGGTGGTGGGGGGACGTGTCGAGGGTCTTGTTGGGCTTTTCTTCTCACGAAGGGCAATTGATTTAACTCCGCGACATTAAATATTAACTCGGTGGGTATCCGACACCCGGGCTGTGATGCTGCCCAGCGTCCCGATGCATGCCTTTCATTAATGCCTTATCCTGACAGCGCTCTAGTGGAAATGTGAAGCTACTCATAAGCATAGCGATGTTTTGCAATGCATGCAAATCGTATCTCATCACGTTGACACGTGAACCAACTGACGATAATCGATAATTCGGTAATATCTAGGTTATTAATTGTGCTTTGCTTTAAACTGAATCACCCCTTTGTACTCCGCGTTTCGTTGGCAGTAATCATACACTTCTACCAGGAGACAATGCTCCTTTAATAGCATGCTGGAGTACTGCACATCGGTGTGCCTCCGTGTGTTAACAGGTGTAGCCCCGTTGGCGTACCGTTATTTCATTCTCCTTTCCTCTCCACAGCTGGATGTGTCCATGTGGTGGGGAATGCATTTGTCTGCTGTCTCTTAACTTCTGTACGAGCCGAGCCTGACACAGTGACACACGGTTAATGAAGGCTTTACAAATGGTCTCAGAGGCTCTCAGGTCAAGGACAGACTGGAGTGAGGGATGGCTTGCCCCGTAGGAGGAGGTGGCCAGCAGCAGGTTCAATCGGTTCCGTAATGTTGTTGTTCTGCCCCACCCCTGGCAGGGCAAGCTGGGGCCAGCGAGTTTAATGGGGTGAATGTAAGTCCCCCTTCAAGTTGGCTAATGCTCTGTGATATTTCCAAATTGGCGTGACTCGTTTCTGAAGTACAAATACCCCCAACGTGACTGCGTTTGTTTTTTGCAAATGACTCATTGCTCATTAAGCATGTATGAACAGCCATCGCATGAACAGAGTTTGGAAGACAAGTTTGCAGGCTGAGTAAACAGGAGTGCGACTGCCTTTCGCCAGCGGCCACTGTGACCATCTGCTATGCTTATGCCGTAATAGTCAGCCCATACATCCCCACATAAAGTGGTACCCGACTGATTCCAGGCCTGTGTCTGTGCGGCCTGAGCCTTTAGTTGTGAGTGTTTTCAGTGCTAAAGTGATAAAGCTATAGCAGGCAAAGCTTTCTCGCTCATAATGCTCTTCTCGTATAGCTCTGCAGTTCCGAAGCTGGAATGAGATGACACCAGATTTATTTACTGACTACCGGGGGTATGTAATACACTGCGATACCGGCAGCGCTGAAGTGATTGCCAATGTGAGCCGGGTCGAGGTAGATCCAAGTCCAAAGTATCATTTGTTAGATACACAGCACCTGCCAGGGGGATTTCAGATCAGGGTTACTGGACGTGTTCATCTACTTATTAGAATATTGGTTTGAATTTGTTCGAATATGCATCGTGAAATGTTGTTGCATCAGGTTTTTCATTTTGTAGGGTGTGCATGCATAAGGAAAAAGTGGAATTTATTCATAATTGATATTATTCTTTCATATTATCCTATAGTCATAACATATCTAAAATGTTTATCGTCCTTCCTTTTACAGCATGCTATAATATGGGAAAGTTTAACAAATATGTTGTGTTAACACATCATATATTACCCAGCCCGTTGGATGTGTGGTCCTACTCTAGTCTCCATGCAGTCTCTCGATGGCTCATTTACTGATTCCGGAAATTCAAATAAGACTGAGACCAGAACCCATTGCATTTTTTAAATGGCTGTGTTGGAATGTCTGGAAAAAGGCTTTTTATAGACTACTGGATCACCACTTTGTATTGAGAATGGGAAGCCCAGTTGTTTACATGTTTTTAGTGCCTTAGACGATGGCAAAATGTGTCAATTTGATAGAACATTTCACTCCAAACAGGCCTGGTACTTTATCTATGCATTACCACAACCAGGAGATTAATAAAAAAAAAGGGCTTGCGTGGGCTGGCTTTCCTGCATGGATTATTTTTTATGTACTAGAACAGATACAGATTCATCTTTAGACCTGATTGTGTTATCAGGGTCACTATTGTGTGTATGAATGCTTTTGGTTTTGTAGGAAATATTAGCATTTAACCTATTTATAGCCATTGTTTACTGAATCATTCTTTCCCACAGCCTTGAATGTATTGTTTTATTGTTTTACTGTCTTACAAACGGGGACACAGGGTCAGGGGTGTGTTAACGAGATCCAGGCCGTCAGAAGGCCACACACTGTAGGGCTCCGTTTACAGACCTCCTAATGATCTTTTCAAGACCCACATTTTGAAAGAATTATAAATAAACTCCCAAGGCTTAAATTTTTCTTGTTTTCATATAATTGACGCCCCTTAATCTATGATCCCTAGCCTCTTAAACTAACAAAAACAAAAACAACATTTTTGAGTCATACAACTTACTTAAAGCTGGGGTTGGCAATTCTGAAAGAATCCCTCCCCCTCCCTTCAGGCCTGTCCCCAAGGCCACTCCCTCAAAGCACATGACAAGCTCGTTAGCTTCAGCAGTACCTCAGCCTAGCCTTGTGGAAGACCCCGGTCGTGGCCAATGGGTGCAGGGCAGAGTGTGCACAGGTAGCCGCCGGGTAGGTAGACAGACGGGCAGGCAAGCCAATCATTTCATTTGGGCCGGATTAAATTATTCACTGGTTTATTACAGGCTTGCGACAGCCACAGATAAAGGATATTTTGAATAAGATTATTCGATCGATTGATAGCTGTTCAACAAACATGTAAATAATGCTTGTAAAAATAAATCCCCTTCCCCAGCTTTAATGAATCACTAAAACACTGAGATGCAGAACTTTGCTGGAGGCTTCTTCTGCAGTCGTCCTATAAAGTCTGTATGATCTCTGCTTGATCTATTATCTCTCTTCTTGACTGCTTTTTATATGATGGTTTGAGTCCCCATCGAATGTGTCCATGCTGACAGATTGAACAAATCCCAGCACAGCAGTATGTCACGATCTCCTCAAATCAAACATTCAACTCTAAACAACACTGATAAAGCCTGAAGCCAATCTCTATTTTTGAAGCGCTCTTCAGCACAAGAAAACCTCAGGGCTGATTCTCCAGCCACCATGCCTGGTTGTTTCCGTGCTTACAGACCAGAACAAATCTCATCTGTATACTGGGGGGCTGTGTCTGCTGGATAAGCTATGTGTCTCCCAGGATGTCCAGTCACTGTTGGGATAAAAATAGCCCTCTCCGTGCACCGAGTGGGAAAGTCAGCGCAACGGAGACGGAAGCTGAGACCTCAGAGTCACTTTTCCGCGCCACAGCCACCACAGCTGTGCTCACAGTATGCGGTGGCAGTATGCGGGTTGTCCCCACTGTCAACAATGAGCACTTGGCCCCCACTAGGCTAGTCCCACTTTGCGCGGAGGGGGGGGGGGGGGGGGGGGTACCAGAGCTACGTGGATGCGAGGAGGCGTTATGCGCAGTGCTGCTGAGGTGATGATGTGTGAGGCGGGTGGGGGGGGTGAGGGGGTGGTGGGATAGTCTTTTTCAGAGTGCAGAAAAAAAATGCAGTCACGACATCGTCTGGGAGGGTTACTATCACAGAGCCTCCAAAATAAGCTGTGGCGGATGTTTCGACCAATTAGGAAGCCACACTGCTTATTATCGTCTAATCCAGCCCCTCATTTTGTAGCGTTCTGTGTTGTCCGACAGAGAAGGGAAAGGACCCGGTTGGGCCTGCTCTGCATGCTTGTTTTCACATGGATGTGAACCCGCTGATTACTGTATTTATGGTATTAGATTGTGAGCAGAGACTGTATTGTTTCTGCGTAATGTCCTTGAAAGGTATGCACAAACTAAGTGAAAGGCACACGGAAAGTGTACAGCGGACAGCTCTGTTTAAAAAGAATGGCAATACATTGAGTTAGGAGCAATTCATGTATGCTTAGGATCTGGGCTTGATTGCCGGTTGATGTATCATTCTACCATTGGGTTTTTTTTCTATGCTAATCCATCTGGATCGTTAAGGCATTTTGATTGAGCCAGCTTAATTTATCTACCATGAGGCCTTTTAGATCTGGCTTTTAAGAAACAAACCTTGCCACAAGGAGTGCCTTTGGAACTGAAGCATCAACTAAATAGGTTACTTAACAACAACAACTAGGATCTAGGTCTAGGTTTGGGTGCCTTTTAATTCCAGGCCTTTAGGGGAAAACAGGAAAGCAGATTAACATAAATGTGATTGTTCTGTTTTGGGCCCATGTTTTTTTGCTAAGCAGTTCATTTACATGCATCCTCGCTCACTGTGCGTTGCGTCATAAATTCCCCCTCTCTTTCACGCAAGCCTCCGTACTGAACCGGAATTGCTGAATAAAGAATTAATTTGATCGCTTCGAACCGGGAAATAATCCCTCCGTTGAAAGGAAGACACTAATATGCTGAAACTAAAAACAGTACCGTTGTCCAGCCAAGTTATCCTGGTCGACAAACAATACTTTTTGAGCTGACTCGGGGAGAAAAATAGAAAACAAACAAAACATGGCAGTAATTATATTCCAAACCCCGTAATAGATCTGTAAGGTCCCTTGTTTAATTCATCAGCCGGGAGTACATCGGCACACAGTCTGCAAGGCTCCTCCACGATGTTTCTTTCATGAGGGTATAAAGCGGTGTGTACATTTGTTACAATTAACAAAAAACATGCTTCCATACACATTTTTAACATCATTCTTAACCGCCACAGACAATGAAAAGCTGCTGCATTTTGTGATATTTTTAGGGTACAGAGCCTGGGACTATTTTGTGGGCATTTAGTGTTTCATGATTGCACCATTTACCCATTCAGCCCCAGGTGTTATTCTCTTGGGATACAATTGGAACGTGATTAATGGGCTCTGGTTACATAAATCACATCTCAGGGCCCTAACTCAACAGATCTTCTGTTGTCAGTCACTCAGTACTTTAATTCAACAAATCTGATCTGTTAATTCCTCTGGATAGACTGACAGCTGTCTGCCATATGGAGCCATAACCATCTTCCTGTGTTTTTGTCTTTCTATTCGCAGGCCACGTGCCATCTCTCGCTGTTATTCTCCGGACGACAGACAAGATTGTGTGGGCAAATGAGTTTGAGCGTAAGCTTCTGTAACAATCCGTCCGTTCCCCTCCTGCCCAAAGTAGCTTTTGTTGTTCCGGTTGGTTTGCTGATATCTTTTGTCTTTCCTTTCCTCTCTCTCTCCCCGCTTCCACAGCCATTGAGCTGACCTGCTTAATAGAATCCATCTCCACCAACAATCCCCGGATCGAATGGAAGAAGATCAAGAACGGCATTCCCAGTTATGTGTACTTCCAGAATCGGATATCTGGTAGGAGGCACTTGTTTGAAACGTTTCTTTTCACAAAAAGATAAATCCCTCAGTCAGCAGCATCACAGGAAACCTCTTGGCACCGCTGTTCTGAGCTGAAGCGGCCCCTTCTCAGGCCCACATTGTGATGGGGCAGTGGGCAGTGAATTCCCCCGTTGATCCGTCGCGGGGACACGCTGTGTATTTCAATGAGTGGTTTTGTTCCTTGTCCCCCCCCGCCCCCCCTCCCCCCCCAGGCGACTTGGAGCACAGGGCACAGCTCAGAGAACCGGCAAACATCCTGATCTTCAACGCCACCCGCACCGACACCGCCGAGTACCGCTGCGAGGTGGCGGCCATCGACGACCAGAGACACTTTGACGAGATCCTCATCAACCTCGCCGTGAGAGGTACTGTTACCATAGTACTGTACTGCACTGCAGTGTGCTGTACTGTACTGCACTGCACTGCGGTGCACTGCACTGTACTGGACTGTGGTGCACGTCGGAGGAAACATTGAGGGTCCTTGCAACCTTTTGTACAGCCAGACTACAGGGCCCTACTGCTGTCAGAAGGGCAGTATAACATGGACATTCTGTACAGTGAAGTTCTTATGATATTAAGGCAAAATAAGACAAAAAGGAGTTAGGATGACTGCAATAAAAAATAAGCTAGTAAAGAATTTTATAGTAAAATAAAATGTTATATATGAGCTGTAGGTGCATACATTTAAATGTGCAGATGCATAAAGTGAAGAGTGCAGGTAAAGGCTGGCTGATGCTGTCCAGTGAAGGGTGGTCAGGCTTCAGGGTGAGTAAAGGCGTTCCCTCCCCGCAGTGAGGCCGGTGGTGCCGCGCTGCAGCGTCCCGGACGCCGTCACCGTGGGAACGTCCTCGGAGCTGCGCTGCCTGGAGAACGAGGGCTTCCCCGCAGCGCAGTACCGCTGGTTCCACAACAACGAGGAGCTGCCCCTGGACCCCAAGACCAGCCCCCGGCTCATCAACTCCTCCTACACCATCAACCAGGACACCGGCAGCCTGGTGGGTGCTGGGGGGGAACCAGACTAATGGAGGCGCCTTCGTGGGCGGAGTAGCGTTTTGGCTCGGTGGTTTGGCTCCAAGCAGAACAGGAAACTGGGTTTGATCCCCAATGTCTGCAGGCTGTCGAAAAGGGTTTTGTCTTTAGTTATTAGTGAGGTTTAATACAATTAATATAATACAATTATGAATTATAGTATTATTACATTAGTACTTATTACTCGCTAGATACAGTGTTCTCTTTTATTTTCTAAGGTTTTTATCTTTTTAGGGTAGAGTGAGATACACAGGAAGGTATGGGAGAGAGAGGGGAGGACATGTAGCAAAGGACCACGGGCAGGGATCAAACCCCCGTCACTTCGGTAAGGACTGGGCCTTAATTGTACGCGCTCTCTACCCACTGAACCACTGGGGTGCCCCAGACACAGTATTCAATATCTAGTTACTATTGTATTTCAGGCGGGAGTTGAACCACCTAGCGACTGCACTACACTGTGAAATGTTCATTGTTTCTATATTCTGGTGTGCATCCCCTGCAATAAGAGCCAGTCAATGGAACGTAAAACAAGTTATGTTATTGTGGGAAAATGTCCTCTCGGCAGAAATTCCGTCGGGTGAAGAAGGACGATGCGGGAGAATACTACTGCCAGGCCAAGAACGACGCTGGTCACGCCCAGTGCCCCCCGCAGAAGATGGAAGTCTGTGAGTGGTCCCACACCCATTCCCCTTGGTGTCAGGACTGGGTGATCCTCTGTTACCTCCTTTCCACCAACGCAAACCCGGTGTGCTGGTGCTTGTGCTGGTTCAGTGTGGGTTCTACACACCAACCTCCCAAGGACCAGCTTGGTTTTTCCGAGACTTTAGGGCTAGAGTAGAGGCACGTCTATGCGTCAGCATACGACACTGTTGTCCTAGCACCGCATCAGGACGTTAAAATTAACGCCCTAATTAACGTGTTAAAATTACGCTGACCCAATACTAGACTTCACTGGTTCTCGTTTCTGGACCAGCTTGGAGTTGGTACTGAGTTGGAACTTGTTCTTCTGGCCGGGAGCCAGGATTATATATGTGGAAAAGCCAAGAACAGGTTTGAGATTGGCACTGGCTCCGAACCAGCACTGGAACCGCGTTGGTGGAAAAAGGGGTATGTGTGAGTGCTGGGGAGTGAACTGCTTCCAGGTCGCCGAGTCTGGTTCAGAAGGTGCGTCTTGCTTCACTCGTGAGCGTAAGCACTGGGCTCAGCCAGCTCTTAATAACATTACTGGCACTAACAGTGTGTTATGTAATGACATCATAACACTTAGCCTGATACATTTACACATATATCCATTAAACGCTATACTAGTTTGAATAGATGTGTACAATAATAAGATACAAATCCATATGCCATTAAATAATGCTTCTTAGTTAAGTATGGTCTCTTTGCACGTATCGTACATTCAAGGTGTACAAATTCTTCATAAAAATTGCATCCAAGTCCCAAATTAATTTTAAATTCAATTACTCCACAACGTGCCTGTAGAAAAACATGCAATAGTGAAGAATGAAGTGATTCTTAAATCAACATGTTCTCTAATCGTATAATGACCATAGGGAATAAAGGGGAGTGATAATCATTTGGAGATACAGCCTCACAGTGGGAATAACTATAATCCATATAATCCATGCCAGACCAACTATAAATACACACAGTCACCTTAGTGGAACTAAGCACAAGCTCACTTGTAGCCTCCGCAAAATATAAGCTTAGAGCCTGAGACTTTAGATTGGCTGAATGCCTTTGAACGATTCCTCAACTGCCAATCAAAAAGAAGAAAAGATTTTAAACTAAAAATAATTTGAATTCCTAACAGAACGTAAAGTATAATGTTCAAGCCTTTTCATACTTTACTTGATCATGCAACCATTTGAATCATTTTAACTTAAGCAAATGTATTAAAATGTTTTGTTTTATCTGACACATATTTTTTCGTACTATTCTAGATGATATTGACATCGTTGGGATATTCCTGAAGTCATTGGCTGCATTTGTTGCGTTCATCTGTATAACTGTTGGCATTTGTCATGCCCACAAACATGGATGTTTCTCCAGCAAAGATCACAGTGATAATAAGTAAGTGACGCATTCAAATCACCAAATATATATCAGTAAACTCTTATACCAAGAGATTGGTCACTGCCAAAGAAGTAGCTGCTTTTAAGGGACATCCAGTCTTTTCTAAACACACAATGGACATTATTTTACATCAAAAAAGAAAAAATGTCGGAATTTGAACCTATAGTCAGAAGACACTTGTTAATGTAGATCCTCTTGTTAACCAAACAGTGTTCGGTTATAATCATGATCATATTATCAACTTTCAAATCAGCCTTTTCAACTCATATGTTTAGTTCACACATGTGTTTCAGAGCACGATAGGAAGTAATTGCAATCCTAGCTGACTAGAAGTAGGATAGAGGCTGGCTTCTTATTCCAACATAAGTCTAAGTAAAACTCGACCTCTGTAATTTCAGCTACAAAACACCCGGCCACGAGCATGGGGTGGTTTACGGCGATCCAGACGAGGTACAGATTGACCTTCACTATCTCAATGTTTCATATACAAACAGCTTTTAGATTGTTGCAGTATAATTACGATTTATGCTAATTACATTGTCTTTGTTTTTCGACGCAGGGTCATTTTCGACACAAGTCGTCATTCGTCATATGAGGGGGCACAGAATTCATCCGAGTCTGTACGACAAACAAGACAAATCTATATCAATCGGGTGGGGGGGAAGTGGTCCGCATTATCAAATATGAAGTATTATGGCACATGAGCTAGGGCTCCTTAGGCACAACTTACTGGCCTTCGTTATATATATCTACAAATATACAAGTATTACTGAGTACATAATAACTTTGAATCTTTGTAATACCATTTATCCCAGTATGCTACAACTCAAAATGTTATATCAATTCTAAAAAAAACGAAAGTCGTCTTTCAACATTTAACAACGAGGGGGGGCGTGTGAAGGAAGCAGAATAGAGTGGCGAAGTCACGCCCCTTCCGATTGAGCCCATGGTGGGACCTATGAGATCGAAAAACATGAATGGGTTTCAATAATTACTTTCTCTCCATTGAAACCCATTCATATTTTTCTATCTCATCGGTCCCATGGGCTCTACCGGAAGAGGCGTGACTTCGCCACTAAATGAAAATGAGCCAACGGTACGACGGCAGCGACCGGTCCGTCCCGGCAGGACATTAGAGCCGCATCATCAGCACACACTTCTCCAGAGCACAGAGATACAAACACATCAAAACGTTGCCAAAGTAATATTAGTTGATTTCACAACTACAATGCATTTTGTTTCATTTAGCTTTTCTTACTTTGCAAGAGAACGTTTTATTGCACAACTTACTAGCTTCCTTTTAAAGCTGTGACCTTTTTCTGTCGGGGCAACAGTCTGACCATGGAAGAAACAGTGAGTTATTTTTCTTCAGGAAGGTTTTGAACAAATCCTCTTTTTTATCTCAACAACTTTATACTCCTGAAATTGTTTTCCAAAAAAAGTTTTATTTTCTATAACATTTCACAAATGTAACACATCTTCGGTTCTTGTATATTGTTACTACGCAGGTAATTAGTAGCATAATATAGGCCAATTTATTGGCCGATGTATTGATTGATAAGTTGTAGGTATGTCTGAGTGTAACAACTACAATGAATTTGACTACATATACCACAATGCTGCAGCTCACTACGTACTATGAACATGGTAAAGAGTGCTGTTTTTGTGTATAAGTGACCTTCTGTGCTTTACTAATTATTTTGTGAATATTGGACATATTGTCCAGTTTTTGAATCAATATTAAATGTACAAAGACATTTCTTGTTGTTATTTTTTTCATGCATTGGCAGCATACTTATGTACATATGGCAATAAAAACTGTTTGTTGAACATAGAGTTACAAAACGTATTAATCTGTGTGTATCTGCAGTATTAAACTTGTCATTCATCGGTTACAGTTCATCTTCTGAAACAATAGGTGTCAGTGTTGGAAGTCTTCTAGAATGATCTGTGTAATAAGTAACTCAGGAACTGTTGTTCATTTGATATTATTGTAAAATGTTTTGATTTGTTACTATTAAATACATTTTTAATTGGAGAATTGCTTTGCTCAGCTTTTTAACATTGTGGGAACCCAAAGTTAACATGAGATTGAATGGTTAATTCTATTTTGGTATAGAGCTCCACATTTATAATGAGTACCAAAATGACTACATCCGCAGTTAATGCGATCATACATAATATGAATACATTTTTCCGAAAAACCTTTTCATGACAGGAAAGACGAAGACAATGAAGACAATTCAATTCAAATTTCAGACTAAAGACATTATAATGCCAGGATAGATGTTCTGTGGATGTGGATGCGACAGTGGATGTGATTGCTAATATGGATGTGGATGTGGATGCTACCATAGATGTGGATGTGGATGCTACACCTGGATGTGGATTCTAGTATGCTACACCTGGATGTGGAAGATACACAAGGATTGTGAATGTTACAAATGGATGTGGATGATACCATGGATGTGGATAGTACACAAGGATGTGAATGCTACAAATGCATTAATGGAGAGAATCGTCGCGACATTATGTAAATCACGATCCGCGCCGAAGCACCTGTGCTTTTATTTTGAAAGGATCCCCCGGAAGTACTCGCTTCAACAGACCATTGCTACTTCCTGACCATTTGACAACATTTACTCTGCAGATGTAATTTCAACACACGACAGATCGCGTCAATCTGCCAAGAGAGTTCCCCATCCTGACCGATGTAACCACCGGGGTCGTCGACTCTCTGATGGACGCACGGCGTCCGGATCCGCACGCCTCTGTCTGTCGACGCTAGTCTCCCCCATCCGAGACATCCGAGACACCACCATGGAAGTAGGGAAGATGTTCTTCTAATTTGACTCTTGATCTCCTCCTGGTTGACCGCTGAGTGCACGTCTGGTCCGGTACCCAGGGGTAGCTTCTACATCTACAGGTCTATGTTAGTCTATGTTGTCCTCTCGTTCTTCAGGAGTAAGGTCATAGAGCTGCGATAGATACTTTTGCAAACAAGTCCATCCAGACTGGCTAGTTAGAGGCCATAAGAGGCTCATACCGACGTGTGTACAGGGTGAACCGCCAGGGAGGACGATGAGTTTCTTTAGTTTTGGTCAAAGTGCAGAAATCGATGTGGTGTTGAATGACGCCGAGACGAGGAAGAAGGCTGAACACAAGACAGAAGATGGGAAGAAGGACAAGTACTTTCTGTTCTACGATGGGGAGACGGTGAGTGGGAAGGTGAACGTCACTCTGAAGAACCCCGGGAAGAGGCTGGAGCACCAGGGGATCAAGATCGAGTTTGTGGGCCAGATAGGTGTGTGTGTGTGTGTAGGTTGATCATGCGTTTTGCACCTTTCCTTTACCCCTGACGTTTCTTGTTTGTCGACATTGTTCTCTGAGCTCGTACCCCTGTTGCCTTCATAGTCAACAGCAGGATGTTGGAAAACCAAGATTTGATTTATGATATTTGCTTGTATCCACAGAGCTGTACTACGACAGAGGGAACCATCATGAGTTTGTGTCTCTGGTCAAAGACTTGGCCAGACCCGGCGAGATCACCCAGTCCCAGACCTTTGACTTTGAGTTCACTCATGTTGAGAAGCCATACGAGTCCTACACCGGCCAGAACGTCAAGCTCAGGTACTGAGAAGGAAGCAAAACATTCACTGTTGTATTCAAACATTAACATCCTTCACTTAATCTGTCACTTGGTAACTATATTTCACTATTCACCATGGTGCCTTGACAAGAGAGAGGCAGTTTATCCAAAGTCCACCTAGTCAAATGTTTTTTTTGTGTGGGGACTTCTAGACATGAATGTGTTTGGTTTTATTTACAGGTACTTCCTACGAGCGACGGTCAGCAGAAGAATGAACGACATCAGTAAAGAGATGGACATCGTGGTCCACACTCTGAGCACCTACCCAGAGCTAAACTCGTCTATTAAGATGGAAGTGGGGATTGAAGACTGCCTCCACATTGAATTTGAGTACAACAAATCCAAGTGAGTCTCAAGAAAAAAAAAGTTAGATAGATTAGAAAGATAAGATAATTATTGACGATTTAAGATTAGATTGATACTTGCAGACCATAATGCCCAGCATTTCTAACAATATTTAAGTGTCAGCTTCAATGTGTCTAATAATAATGATCACTACTATATATTGTATAAACATTTGGAAGACCCTTGAGATTTCCATGCATCAAATTTTGATTCTGCACCGTCACAGGTATCATCTGAAAGATGTGATCGTGGGGAAGATCTACTTCCTACTGGTGAGGATCAAGATCAAGCATATGGAGATTGACATTATAAAGCGCGAGACCACTGGCACAGGACCGAGCGTGTACCACGAAAACGACACCATCGCCAAGTACGAGATCATGGACGGGGCGCCAGTAAGAGGTGAGTGGCACAGAAACCAGTTAGTTCCTCATCAGTGGTGTCGGTAATGAGACTTGACTTGTTTATTCATGATTCATGGTGTTGGTAGGTAAGATTAAAGAGCTGTAGAGCGAGTGCATGAGAGAGAAAGATTTTAAAATGAAACAAACGTCAGAAATGAGCAGCAAGTGTATGGATTTTAGAGATAAATATAGATCGACTCAGAGGCAGGCGCAGTCAGCTCCACAACCGATAACTGTTTTTACACTTGAATACACAAATTACTTATAGCCCAATTATTTCATTTTATTGTAGGACGATGTTTTAATGTCGAGCACTTTGAGTCTGCCTTGTGTATGAAAAGTGCTATATAAATAAAGTTGCCTTAAATCTTACAGAACCTTTAAATTCATGGAAGCTATTTATGTATTTTAGGATAGTTTATTTTTCATTGTATCTGCTCTGTAATAGACTGTGGCTCTCTATTGAAACTGTCACCGATCACAGGGGAGTCCATCCCAATCCGGTTGTTTCTGGCCGGCTACGAGATGACACCGACCATGAGAGACATCAACAAGAAGTTCTCAGTGCGCTACTACCTGAACCTGGTTCTGATCGACGAGGAGGAGAGGCGCTACTTCAAACAGCAGGTACCGAGTTTCTGGCACATCAGCATTGTAATACATAGACCAAGAGTGGGAATTAAACTACCAACCCCCGTCCGCGTCACGGCCTAGCACTGGGGACCGCACGTAATCCGATACAACGGTTTTGGGAATAAGCCGGTTGTGTAGGAGCTGAAACGTCGCTATTTTACATTAACTTTATTAAACAGACGCTTTTATCTAAAGCGACTGAAGATGGTTCACACACACATTCACACACCGACTGCGGAGTCAACCATGCAAGGCGACAGCCAGCTTGTCGGGAGCGGGTGAGGTGTCCGCTAGGAGGAGCCGGGGATCGAACTAGACACCTTCCACTCACAAGTCAACCACCTAACTCCTGAGCTAAGCCCTCCAGCTATGTATACGATTTAGCCATTTTCAGACGGGAGACTTGTTATCGATCACCGGTTGACTGTGTCGCCCCCGCTGTCCTCCAGGAGATCACGCTGTGGAGGAAGGGCGACGTGGTGAGGAAGAGCATGTCCCAGCAGGCCGTCATCGGGGCCCAGAGGTTCGAGGGCTCGGCCGCGTCCGAGAGCGCACTGGAGCAGGCGGCGAGGGAGGAGAGCGGCTAGCCCCCCCCCCCCCCCCGGAGGAACGGAGGTGTCTGGTGGACTGAGGGTCGGTCTGGTTCCCTCCACCCACCACCAGGTGTTACCAGCTGTCTGGCATGTTTTGGCTGCTTGGGGGGGGGGGAAGCCGGGCTTTATGTGCACAATAGAGGAAAACAACTGAGAGAAGCGGAGTGGATGAGCCATTTTACGTGGCTTGGGTTGCAGGTCTTGTTCTTGTTCGTTTACTTTTTTTGGGGGGGGGGGGGGGGACTAATCATGTTACAGCTTCCTGTGGTTGAAGTCTGAGATTCTGCTTTTCACTCTCAAGTGACCGATTTGTTTTGTTTGTCATCTCACGTCACATTCTAACACGTTCCGTTCTGTAAATTAATTTGTATGAAACTTACTCTTTTGTCCGAATGATTTAGTTGTAAAAAAATGTCAAAAGAAATTTAGACATTACACATTTAATCATTCAACCACCACATTTAACGTCATTCCTAATGTTTTAAGGTCAAGAGAACCAATAACTTTGCACTTCTATTTCTTGCTAAATATATCGTTTCCTCTTATGTATTGTTTTGTGTCCTACGAGAAATAACTGGAGCGCATTTGTTTCTGTCAGCCCCTTGTCCTAAAAATCAAGGGATTCAGTATTATCCTATCGATTATGATTTGTACATAAGAGCAGTGACCGTCTATCGCTTGTGATTGACCTTGCAGTGCATAGTGCCACAACATGACCATCGACATGCTTTACCTCAGCATTCCACCGGTATTAGAAGAGGGTGTCTATGTGCTTGTATTTAAGGCCTCGTGTTCTGTATCTTCCACATTAGAAACTACTGAAGTGGTGCCTAATTGTACCTAGCAAATTAAATCCTCTTGGCTACCATATTTTAGTATTTTAACCCGGAAGGTGTACAATAGATCGACTTTCTCTTTTGCTAAATACTAATCATGTATTCCTTGTCCCACAAAACTATAAATAAATTGATGCCAAATGACTTCGGAGCATCTTTTCCACATATATGCCTGATGCCGTCCTCTGTGAATGTGCTGCCTGTGTTTTAGACTGTAGTTGATGAGGTGGTTCTATAATGGAAGAGATCTAATAAATGTTAGAGTAAATAGGAATAGGTAGATATTTATTCACGCTCTTGGATTGTATTTATCATAACATTCAAATTTGCTTGGCTACAAATACATGTTCAATATAAAAACTTCATTACAAAAAAGGAAGCAAGGTCAAACATTATTGGAGTGTTGAGTTTGGGTCCAAACTCTCAAATTGGCTCTTTAGTCTCCAAGTCCAAGACAAACTGAAACTCCTCTGTAAAAACAAATAACACAATGAGTGAAACTTGCCGAAGAATAGAATATCAAACTCCTGAAAAACGTCTAAACCCCCAGGGAACATGAACCGACGCACGTGTTTAGAAGTGGGGGGATGCGCAGGTACGTACCAGGGGTCAGGGGTTGGACGGAGAGCCTGGCGCTGGTGAACAGAGCCATGCTCTTCAGGGGGCCCCCAGTTGCACTGTGCTTCAGGTGGTACTTCTTCAGCTCAGACAGAGGAATAAACCGCTGAAGCATCCGTTGATACCGGACGTCAACCTACAAACAAGAGGACGAAGGGAAGTACTTGGTAACCTGAAGGTTGCTGGTTCGATCCCCGGCTCCTCTTAGCTTAGTGTCCTTGAGCAAGGCACCTAACCCTAACTGCTCCCGACGAGCTGGCTGTCGCCTTGCATGGCTGACGTCGGTGTGTATGAATGGTGAATGTGAGGCAATATTGTAAAGCGCTGTGAGTGGCCAATAGGTTAGAAAAGCGCTATATAAATGCAGTCCATTTATTAATTTGGATTTTTAACCTATGGGAGACCTCGGGGAAGACCCAGGACAAGGTGGAGAGATTATATCTCAACACTGGCCTGGGAACGCCTTGGGATCCCCCCGTAAGAGCTGGTCAATGTGGCCCTGGGAAAGAGAAGTCTGGGGCCCCTTGCTAGAGCTGCTTCCCCCGCGACCCGACCCCGGATAAGTGGTTTTTGAAGATGCAATCATATAGGTGTAAAGCAAAATACATAAAACAATCATGAACCACACCATGCTCCATTTGGGGTTGTCCGCTTTGCTGGATGCATCGAAGTGCACGTCTTTCTTGTCAAACTGAGTGTGGTCCACATACGCCACCTTCACGACCTAGAGGCAAAAAAAAACACAAGCCATGTTAAAGCAGTAAAAACTTCAATCGTCTGGAGGTAACTGTGGTGGGGACCAAGGTCTTACCTCCATGACTCCTGCGATGCCCGGCTCCTTGCAGTTGCTGTGGTAGAAGAAGGCTACATGCCCCTCTCTCATGTCCCTCATGAAGTTGCGTGCCTAGAGGTCATAAACAGAAGCCATGTACAATAGTGTACACACACACTACCATAGAGTATAAACCATACACACGAATACACTAAGCCACAAACATTAACTTATTTCTCCCAAGCTTTCTCCCAACTCCCAAACCCACAATCGTCCCAGCGAACATTAGGATTAGGATTAATATGTCATGCTATAGGGATGTCATGGAGTGAATGCATGTTTTAGGTCAATATCATTATTGGTACATGTGTAGATCTACTACCTGATAATTGCGGACACCATCCCAGCATCCCGTCTGATTGGGAAGAGCCTTCAAGTCCTCAATCCCGAACTGCATTGAAATGAAATCAGAAATACATATAACAGAACTAATCCAATCACCGAGGTTGTGAGGTCACGCAGGAGCAAACCGTGTACCTTCACGTCAACCCCGTACTCCAACCGGGTCTCGGGCTCCGACTTCATCAGCCAATGGGAGAAGAGAGGGATGCTTGGGGGTACGCTTTTTGTTTTTTTATCGGAACTATCAGAGGCCGATCTCTTACCCCGGATCGGCTTCTTCACTTCCACCTCTTCTCGGCTGTCGTCGTCTTTGGGAGTGACGTCAAATGTACCTGTTGCCGAGGCATCATCATCATCACTCCACTGTGACAGACCGCCATACGGGGTCGTTTAGTGCGGATGAGGGTCAAGAGTTTACTCACTGGAGTCGGCGGCTCTCGTACTCGCTCTGGTGCTTTTCTTCGGTGCCATTTTAGTCTAAAAGACTGAAAGATGACGCTATAACGTTAGTAATCGGGCGAAATTATGAATGACCACTTCGGAATATCTACATGTCAAGTGGCAAACCTAGGTTTGTTTTGAAAACATATTTGACGATTACAGCCTACTGTACACTTCTGAATAGTTAGCTATGAACAAACCAAGTGTCGTATTCTATATTTTGGAGTTGACGTTCATTTGAGGTATGATATCTAGTCATTGAACTCAGATTATACACGGCAACCGTCCCACAAAGTAGTCAATATAGATATGGGAAACCTTAAATAATATAAGCCCCAATACACAGAAAACATTCATATTGTTGCAGTTGAGCTATTAAGAGGTTGAGCTCGCATTACAGAGTGCCCGAAAATGTGCTTAATACATACAGCTGACAAAATATGATTTAGATAACAAGTGTTTGGTCCGGATCATACCGTACAGAGAAGGATGGTACATGTGGATTCAATCAAAGCTTCATCACGCGTGGAATGAAATATCGTCACGTGACAAAGTCACATGATTGCTCAGCTTCCCACGACCAATTAAAAAATACAACAACAAATCTGAGACCCTCCTTGCCTTCCGATACCCAACCATGCTATTTAGTATGCCAGAAAAAGAACTCGTCTGTCTTAATACAAAAAAAAGTCAGTATGCCAAAAATTGGCACACACATTTTTCCTGTTTTAACATAGAACAATTAAATGTTTGTACCCTTAAAATTACAGGGCAATTGATTTGGAGCGTAGCCGATCTGTCATTTATTCTGTGAAGGCTAATGTATAACATTATTTTCGTTAAATACCTATTATCTAAAAGTTTATTGGTTCAACTATTCATTTAGAGAATAAAAAGTTTATTACATGACTACGTTTATTAGTCATGATGACCTCTCAGTCGCCTCTCTGACACTATAGACATTTTACTTGGACTGAAGAACAGTAAAGCAATAAACCGAGTATAAATATGTTATGTATTATTGTATGTTTTATTGTATATTTCTTCTTTAATGCATTTCTTGAATTTTATGGTAGCCCTATGCATTTAGTTGCTGTTTTTGTTGGATTTTACACTTATCTTTTGTTGGAAGATAATTGCATGGTTTTAACATGACAACATAATCACATAAAAAAGCAAGTAACAACATTTTCGTCTTCAAAAAGACCAACTGACACAATAAAATAAACAGTCGACTCTACGTCAAACCTCCACCTGATGACATTTGGACTACAATTCCCAGCATCCCTCGCTGTGACATAACTTCATCCACAATGGCTGCCTCCAGAGTGTTATCAAACGCAGCGAGACTCCGCTCCTGCATCGGGAGCCGTCATCGCTTCATAAGGAACCTTCACATCCGCGGGATATCTTCCTGCGTCGACCGTAAGTCCAGTGATTTGCTATGTCATTCATGTTATTGTCATGGGTTGTGTGTGTGATGGGTCGGGTCATGGAAAAGGGCACATCACATAACACACACAGAAGGGTAAGGGTAACCAATACACTTAAACTGTGTTGCAGTACATTGTGTTTCTAAAACATAATTGTCAGGTCAAAAGTAAACAATCGCCATATGATAATGTATTACGTCGAAGAAGTGCAGCAGTACCTCCATGTCATACTATACCAGATTCTCATTGGTCCTTGGAGTTCCCCGAAGTGCATCTCTAATGAGGCTTTGTGCACACACTTGGTTTGCAAATGCATAAACAAGTTTGACTCGGCTCAGGTCAATCTGCCAGACAGCATTCACAGGTTTGGCAGGCAGGGGAATATAAAATGTCTATGTGGACAGGTTGGAAGTCCTGCTCAGGGGATGTCTGCAGGCAGAGTCGAAAATGAACACCTGCCACCATCCAATGGCAGACAGTTCTGACCATTTGGCAGCTAAAATTCAGGGTTTTGTATAACAAAAAACAGCATTGCTGGTAGATATTTTCACAGTAGGAGGTTAACAAAAGACTAGTAAGGTTTTGTTTTGGACGCTGGTTGCAGGTAGACTGCAGATGCAAATGGTAAATCAACCAAATTTATCTAAGCAGTGGCCGCTCAAAGCGCTGTACAATATTGCCTAACATTCACCCTATTCATGCAACCATTTACACATAACGACGGCAGCGTCAGCACTGCAGGGCCACAGCCAGCTCTTTGGGAGCAGTTAGGGTGAGGTGTCTCGCTCAGGCTCACCTCGCCACTCTCACACTAGGAGAAGCCGGGGATCGATCTAGTAACCTTCCGGTTACCAGCCAACCAGCTCTACCTCCTGAGCCACATGTTACCCCAGATGGTGGTGCTGGAGCCTAGAGCCTTCTAAGAATGACGACGCATCATTGGTTAATCTATCCTCCGTCATCTCTCTCCCGACAGCCTCTCATGGCCTCACTGATGAGCAGAAGGAGTTCCAGAAGGTGGCCTTCGACTTCGCCGCCAACGAGATGGCTCCACACATGGCCGAGTGGGACCAGAAGGTACGACGGAGGTCACATGGTGTCACGCAGTCTTATTCTGGCGCTAGCATACAGGCGGCTTTTCATGACTCAAGTCTCCCTTGTTCAGAGTTCACCTAGACTCTGCATAGCATACCCCCACCCCCCCCAGCCCAGACCCCTCTTACGCACGTATTGTATGTTGTATGTCCTTGTACTTAAAAAATAGTACTTAGCAT
This sequence comes from Gadus macrocephalus, assembly GCF_031168955.1. Taxonomy (NCBI): domain Eukaryota; kingdom Metazoa; phylum Chordata; class Actinopteri; order Gadiformes; family Gadidae; genus Gadus; species Gadus macrocephalus. Next base: position 10,491,573 of record NC_082397.1, on the reverse strand, counting down.
CGTATAGCATCTTATCCTAGCTATCTTGTTGTATACAGGGAATGGGTACCCTAGTGATAGTTAGTGCTTGGCATTGGTTCTATGAACACCCTTACTGTACCCACAGCGATATATTATTGTTTCTCTTTCTTCTGACAAACATACTCATTGTATGTCACTTAGATAAAAAGCGTCTGCTAAATGCCCAAAATGTTAATGGGAATTGATCAAGCTACTCAGGAAGATGATAAGATCGTCCTATCAAAAACGAGCTGCCTTGACTTTGTTTGTTCGGTTACGTGATCTCTGTGTGCAAAGGAAATCTTCCCGGTGGACACGATGCGGCGGGCGGCCCAGCTGGGCTTCGGGGGGATCTACGTCCAGCCCGACGTGGGCGGGTCGGGCCTGTCCCGCCTGGACACCTCGGTCATCTTCGAGGCGCTGTCCACGGGCTGCGTCAGCACCACCGCTTACATCAGCATCCACAAGTAAGGGGCCCGCCCGCTTGGGGCCCACTGGGGGCCCGCTGGGAGGGCCGGTCAGGGTAACGCCTGATGGATGTCGTTTTGTAGCGGTTTTGGCATGTTGCTGAGGTTTCATTTATTTTGTGACACGGGGCTGTGACGAGTGGTGATGCTGACCGGTGCAAGCGGCTCCTGAGTTTGTTGCTGTGTGTCGTAGCGCCGTGATTTCATTCTCTGTTTTAGAGAATTGTTATCTCGCTGTTAAAAAGTCGTCTCTGGTTTACATGGCGATTCACTAGTGTAGATATGTGGTTATTATTTAGATATTTTTTAAAGAAAATCCCAAAAGCTTTGATGGCAGCTTTTTGATTGCTGTGAGATTTTGCTATAACAGAGTGTGGAGTGTTTTTCCTGCAGATATTATCACAATATACTTATTAATGATATAATATAATTATTAAATTGTGATCAGTGTTAATCTTGGGTCCGCAGCATGTGTGCCTGGATGATCGACACGTTTGGCAACGCAGAGCAGAGGGAGAGGTTCTGTCCGGATCTGTGTTTGATGGAGAAGTTTGCCTCCTACTGCCTCACTGAACCCGGTGAGTCCTGTAATGTGTGACTCCAGCGCACTGGAAACCCTGTCCCTGTGGTTTAAACACGTGTTGCTCCACTAATTTAGTTTCCACTTTGTGTTGTCTAATGCGTTTAGTTGAAGTATGCAAAGAAAATTCAAAATGCCCGTTTTTTTTTTGGATTCACAAAAAAAAGAAATCGGAATCTGATAACAAAGAGTTCCTGAGCTTCAGCTCCTGCATGCTATTCACGTGTTTAACATGCTGCAGACCTTCTCTCCTGCCAGCAGGGGGGGCTTCCTCAACATAGAAACTCAGTTAATTGATTTCACAAATATACACGTCCTATACACCATCTATCTAATTACAACTAATTACTAAAGACGGTACACAATAATGACTTGATTTCCTCCAGAATATATTTTATTTTTATTCCAGAATATGGTCCTTTCTTGATCGTACTTATTGTGAATATGTATTTTTCAGGCAGTGGCAGTGATGCGGCGTCTCTTGCGACCTCTGCCGTGCTGAAAGGTGACCACTACGTCCTAAACGGCTCCAAGGTACCACTGCCTCAACCGCTCGGCCTCGCTGAGATGCGTACCAGGCTAGGGTCAATCAGGGCCGGGACTCAAAGGCTGTCCCCGCTGTCCCCTCTCTCTCTCTGGTCTCTAGGCCTTCATCAGCGGGGGCGGGGACACCGATGTCTACGTAGTGATGTGTCGGACAGGAGGCAAAGGACCCAAAGGTATCTCCTGTGTGGTGGTGGAGAAGGGGACTCCAGGGCTGAGCTTTGGCAAGAAGGAGAGGAAGGTGCGTAGAAGTACTGTATGCACACTTTAGAGGTATTATGCAGAGTTCGTTAAGCATTTTTTTCTATATTTATTTTTCAATTGTATTTATAATAATTGCAATTTTAAAGATGTACAATAAAAATGGTGTTATATTTCTTACTGTTTGCCACGGTTGTATGCTATATGTGTAGGTATCCACAAGGTGGCAGTATGAATCCATTGCGTTGACCTAGAATTTATACCTCTCATCGAATGAATGTCATCTGTGTTACATTTTGTAGATGGGGTGGAATTCTCAGCCAACCCGAGCCGTGATATTTGAGGATTGTGCCGTTCCAGTGGCCAATCTGCTCGGCTTGGAAGGACAAGGTTTCAATATCGCCATGAGAGGTCTCAATGGAGGCAGGATCAATATCGGTGAGATGAGTGGACATTTTTAAAACATTTTGAAAGGCCTTTTATGTACTTTTCTTGTCCATGGCCCTCAATTTGGTCATTTTTATGAACACAAAGGAAAACAATCTTTGGTCATAACAATTTAGCTGTTGAACTTTTTCTTTAATTGATGTCAATTACACATGAAATGCTACAATTTACAGGGCATTTTTTCCCCGCCTCAATCTAACTTGAGCTTTACAACATATGTTAAACTTTTAAGGACAATTTTGCATGATAAAAAGTTGCCTATTATGACATTTACTTATTTAAATACTTACAAAATCCAAGCATTTCCTTGAAATCTCAACCGACTTAAGACAACCTCAAAAATATATATAAAAAAGAAACTATTTGTATTCTACTAGGACATCTTCACACTGGTGTGTAGATGTCTACTTTACATTTTAAGCAGTCTGCAGTGACATCTGATGTGGGGCATTTGGGATTTGCGAAATGAGTTTGAAAGATGATTTGAGGACAACCTCCCAAAATCGACAAGACAGATGAGTTCCCGGGGACATGGGGAGAGCGAGTCCTCCCTGCACAGTTTTGACGTGCTCTGGCATAAGAATGCAGAATGAGATCTGAAATGTGACTGGTATTTCGTAAGAACAGGGTTTTTCCATTATTGTATTGGAATCGTATTCTATTCGAGTATGGCCATCGACACACTTTGTGTTATTAAGTATTTAAGAAACAAAATACAGCTCTTTGAAATCATACGTAAAACACAGACTAATTTCGTCATGGGAGTTTATAGTCTGAAATAATCACATTTATCCCTGTTATTGGATATATTTCCTGGAGGTAATGGTACTACAGCAGGATTACCATGTATCCATATACAATCTATGGATAGTGTCAAATTTCCACTTATTTTTAATTAGTTCCAGTGTGTGTGTGTGTGTGTGTGTGTGTGTGTGTGTGTGTGTGTGTGTGTGTGTGTGTGTGTGTGTGTGTGTGTGTGTGTGTGTGTGTGTGTGTGTGTGTGTGTGTGTGTGTGTGTGTGCCTTCCAGCCTCCTCTCAGTGTGTGTGTGGGTGAGTGATGTCTCCATCCCCTGCTAGTCAAGCCTCTGCTGTCCCTCCTTCTCTGTGTGTGTGTTTGTGTGTGTGCGCCTCCTGCTCTCAGTGTGTGAGTGGTGTCTCCATCCCCTGCTAGTCAAGTCTCTGCTGTCCCTCTCAGCCTCCTTCTCTCAGTGTGTGTGTGTCTGTGTGTGTGTGCCTCCTGCTCTCAGTGTATGTGAGTGGTGTCTCCATCCCCTGCTAGTCAAGTCTCTCCTGCCCCTCTCAGCCTCCTGCTCGCTGGGCGCCGCCCACGCCTCGGTGCAGCTGGCCAGAGACCACCTCCTGGTCCGCAAGCAGTTTGGGGAGACCCTCTCCAACAACCAGGTAAGGAGCCTCTATCCAGCAGCACCCAGGACCCCGTCTGAGGTGTCTAGGAACTTAAAATCGATCTTAAAGGTGACGTATTATACCAACAGGTGCTATTGTGATCTGCCGTTTAAAGCTTCCTCTGGTGAAATCACAAGTGGGCGTGTCCAACCTAGATGTGTGATGGATAGATGAGCAACGTTTGCTACAGGCCACTGGGTAGGCTGGTAGACTGATCTATCTAGCACACATCTAGGCTGGACACGCCCACTTGTGATGTCAGAAGAGGCAGATCATCAAAAGGGCCTTAATCGGTTAATCACACTCACACCTGGTGGTATAATATGTCGATTTCAATAACGGCAGCACCTGGGATTTTTAAAGGTAAAATATGAAGGACTTTTTTGGCCTGAAATATGCTCTGACAGAAACTAACTTCAAGGCTACACAGATAAAAGTAACTCGCTCGACTGTTCAGCAATGTAGAGAAACCGACTGTTGAATGTCAAAAAGCGAACCTCGCTTTTTGAGGGGTTTGGAGAGAGGATGGAGAGGGAATCTTTTATTATAATTTTTTTGTCAGCCTTGACTCGCTTGCCATCATAAATCTTGCGTAGCACACTTTTTAAAATTCTCAATGAGGGGTTTATAAATAGTCGGTAAGGCTGTGCAATTAATCAAATTTTACACAAACATTTTACATCCAAACTAATGTAATCAAGTTGAAAGATGCATATTTGTACATTATTTTCGATGTGAACATTTTTGACTCGACAATTGTTTATTATTTTAAAGGGAAACTTTCTCAGTTACAACGTTTTTTTGGAGAGAAATGCTGAATAAATGCATAACTTGTTCAAACTCCAAAATAATCACGAATAATCGTGATTTCAATGTAGACTTTTGTTGATTTTCTTTTTCCGATAATCGATGAGCCCTGCGTGGCGGTGTGACTCTAAGTGGTAACAGGTGTGTTGACTGGTGCGGTGGGCTGTTCCCAGTTCCTCCAGTTCAAGCTGGCGGAGATGGCCACCCAGCTGGTGGCATCCCGCCTGCTGGTGCGTGAGGCGGCGGTGGCGCTGCAGGACGGCCGCGCCGACGCCGCCGCCCTCTGCGCCATGGCCAAGCTCTTCGCCACCGACCAGTGCTTTGACGTACGCACACAAACACACACTCTCTCGCTCTCTTTCTATGTCTCTCTCTTTCTACGACTCTCGCTTTGTCTCTCTCGCTCTGTCTCTCTTGTTCTATGTCTCTCGCTCTATGTCTCTCTTGTTCTGTGTCTCTCGCTTTGTCTTTCTTGTTCTGTCTCTCGCTGTGTCTCTCTTGTTCTATGTCTCTCGCTCAATGTCTCTCTTGTTCTATGTCTCTCGCTCAATGTCTCTCTTGTTCTGTCTCTCGCTCAATGTCTCTCGTTGTCTCTCCCTCTGTTTCTCTGTCCGTCTCTCACTCTTTAAGTCTCTCTTGTTCTGTCTCTCGCACTTTGTTTCTTTTTCTGTCTCTCTTGTTCTATGTCTCTCTCGTCCTATGGTTATTTTGCTCTACGTCTTACGTACTATGTCTCTCCCGCTCCATGTCTCTTTTGTTCTGTGTGTCGCTTTCTGTCTCTCGCTCTATGTCTCCCTTGTTCAATGTTTCTCGCTCTATGTCTCTATTGTTTAATGTCTCTCACTCTGTTGCTCTCGCTCTATGTCTTTCTAGCTCTATGTCTCTCTCTTCCTATGTTTATCTCGCTCGGTCTCTTACGTAATATGTCTCTCGCTCCATGTCTCTTTCGTTCTGTCTCTCTCGCTCTGTCTCTCGCTCTATAGGTCTCTCTTGTTCTATGTCTCTCTTGTTCTATGTCCCTTGCTCTATATGTCTCTCTTGCTCTGCCCCTCTCTTAACGACGACCATTCACGGAATCCTATAGCTACTCTGTCCAGTTTGGTTGTGTTGCTTTTAAAATGGTTCATGCAGCACTTTTGCAGCAATGTCTGTCGTTGCTTCAATATAATAAAGGTATATGCAAAAGTTGACCTTCAATGCTCCAAATAGCATTTATAAAAGATCCAACCAACCTCAACAGTGTCAATATGTAAATATATTCTATCTTCTATCCATTCAATGTTTGCGCCGATATCGCTTGCATGGGCGCTTCCTTACCTGTAGGGGGCGTTTGATATCTCAACGTTGTTTTTTCAGATCTGTAACCAAGCGCTCCAGATGCACGGCGGCTACGGTTACCTGAAGGACTACGCCGTGCAGCAGTTTGTCCGCGACATCCGAGTGCATCAGATCCTGGAGGGTGAGCGACCGGACACCACCCATACCTGGGATTTTTCAAAGGATTTTTTTTTCGCTTATTACGATTTGTAACCACAATTGTTATTTTTTTTACTTTTCTTTCAGGGACGAACGAGGTGATGAGGATGATTGTTTCGAGGAATCTGCTGAGCGAAATATGATTTTTAATCATAATGGTTTACAAGATGGTCTGTGTTTTGACAGAACCATATGCACAACTCTGATACCTATCCAGAAAATCGTAAAATATCCACGAAAATCTGACTGTGGGATACATTTCCCCACATAATTCTCTCCTGAAGTGTACTTTGAAAAACGTTATCATTGTTTGGGTTTCTATGAGATAACCTGTTACATGTCATTTTACTGTAGGTGTAGGCAGACTTTTAGGTAGTATTCGAGATTATGTATAGTTTATTTTTGAAACGTTGCCTCACTCCAAAATAAATATGTGAATACTATACGAATTTGTGATGTTTTCCTAAAAATACTAATTTTCCCCACCGTTCCAAAGAATATCTGTTATACAAAGAAGAAAATGTATATACAAAAGATGACTTTTGGTAAAACATTGAAAGAAACTATAACTATAACTATATATATATATAATTTTTTTATTAACAAAACGGGGCCAGTGCTCCAAATGGCATTTACAAAATATCCAACCAGCCTCAACATAATGAATATGTAAATATCTCCTTTCCATTCCAATAACCATGATGGGCATAACGACTTTATATTCTCTAACGATGGGGGAACCCAATCAACGTGAATTGAAACGATGATTCCAGAAAGGGGGCCGTAAGGTAGGAACAGGTAGTTCTCCTAAACTGAATCAAAGTAGCTCGATCTCCAAAGAGGACCAACATGATGGAACAAACCTGAATTGTAGTTTCAGCTGCATTATTTAAGTACTCTGAACAAGAGACAGTTCGCCTGAGAACATTGGAGCATCACTCAGCACACCTGGTTTATATGTATATAGGTATAAAAATCTCACTACACTTCTGGCAAAACACGTCATCAAATTACCGTAAGTCACATGAGAACTATCGTGTATATATGGCTCACCGGAGAATACCTTAAATCAACACAACTCTTGTAACAATTGGAATTTTACCTCAACAGGCAGAAGCTTGGAATAAACTCAGAAGGTCCTCTTAACAAGGTTATAAATGAATAATACCTCAGCTCCAGCTGAGTGCGGCGTCCCAAAACAAACATACAAACAAAACAAATGAGAAACGCCTTGAAAGTCGACTCGACGCAAACGGTGGTTCTTCCGGTCTCTGCGAAGTCGAACGCAACTGAATCCAACAGCGAGACGAGCTCCTCCCGACGAGACCGTAAGCCCCGCCCCTCCTCTCCCCTCCAATCCAAGGCAGCGTCTGCACCCTAACCCCACCCATCCCTCATGTTGTGCCTTTGTCTCTCTACACCAGCGAGCCCGCCTGGCTCTGCACTGGCACCGTGATGGTGATCCCGCCCTTGCGCGTTAGGGTGGCGGTCTTGGGCGTGGGCGTGGCCGGGTGGGGCACCTGAGGCTGGGCCCCGTTGTCCGTCCTGTCGTTGGGCGCAGGCTCGGGGGGGGCGGGGCTCCGGGGGGCGTGCGGCGGCACGCCGTTGGCTCTCGGCGGCGGCGGCGGCCTCTTCAGCTTGCCCGACGGGGTGCCGTTGTACCCCGGGAGGCCCTGCAGGGGGCCGGCGTCCCCCGGCCGCAGCGTGTAGGCGTGGACCACGGAGCCGCTGTCGGAGGTGGGCACCGGGGTGTAGGGGTAGTGGAAGGCGGGCGGGTGGGGGTCCCTGGGCCGCGGCGTGGTGGCGATGGAGGACAGCGTTCCGTTCTTGGACGCAGCGTCGGAGCCCGTGTTGCTCTTGGCCCACGAGACGCGCTTGGGCGCCTGGGCGTCCTCCCTGCAGACGGAGCCGTTACCGCCGTTAAGACCCACGCTGTCGTCCAATGGAAACGCTTGCATTGACTTAAGGGTGAAATGGGGCTGGGTGTAGTCTGGACACTACGTGTGGCCATCCTTGGGCTAAACACCGAAACCTACCTGCTCATTACCTTACCTCCTAGACTCCTTACTCATTATAAGTCTTTTATGTATATGAAGCCTGCTCCTTAGGACTTGTTACTCACTCTAAGTCACTTTTGATAAGATACATGCTCCTTAACACCTGTTACTCTGTGTAAGTCACTTTAGAGAAGATACCTGCTCCTTAAGACTCCTCACCCACTGTAAGTCACTGTAGATAAGACACGTGCTCCTTAAGACTCGTTACTCCCTGTAATTCACCATAACCCTAACCTTGTATGTCACTTCGGATAAGAACACTAAAAAACTAAATGGTAATCCATGTCATGAATAAACCAATATCTTGTCTCACTTGATCTCATTGGCTATCTCCTCCTCCGTGTCCCGCGTCCTTCTGAGGATGAAGATGAGGAAGAGCACCAAGGCCACCAATCCCACGACCGATCCCAGGGTTGCCACGGCGATCACGCCCGTGTTAGAAGCTTTGAGGGAAACGGACGCAGAAACACAATCAGTGACAGAACACTTGAGTGGTCTTGCCGTTTATGTCATTGACTCTGCTTCTGTTAAACTTGTATTTGCATAGTGTGCATGAATCTTGCACAAATATGTTTACACGCATAAGAATATTAATTTAACACATTTTCCTCATTATTTTTTTTGTCTTCTTTTTTACTTTGTCTAAATTATTTTATTATTTCATTTTATTGTATGACTATGTTTCAATGTGAAGCTTTTGAGTCTGCCTGGAGTATGGAAAGTGCTATATAAATAAAGTTGCCTTGCCTTGCCTTGTTCTTATGTATATTTTTGTCTTGAATCACACAAAAACTGGCCACCTCAGCATTTATCATATCTTTTACTTAACCAGGTTGAGTCTCATTGAGGTTAAAATCTCTTTTACAAGAGAGACCTGGCCAAGATGGACAGCAGTACACAGTTGCAACATAAAACACAAGACAAAGTACAAGTTCAATACTAAATGCAATAGTAATGATACATTTAATCATTGACTAAAACATTTGCAATTTCCAATGGAGTCCGACATCAAACTCTTTAGCGTCTCCCTGTGCACACCCGTCCTTGTGACGCGTAGAGTGGTAGAGTGTGAAGGCGCTACGTACCGCTGATGACGTCCAGGCTGACGGAGCAGCTGTCGGAGCCCGCCGTGTTGCTGGCCCGGCACACGTACTTCCCCGACATCCCCTTGGTCAGGTTGCTGAGCCGCAGGGTGCCGTGGCGCTCATCTGGAGGCCAGACGCAGAGTGAGGACGGGCATCGGGGTGGCAGACAACGGGGGGGTTAACGTAGGGGGACACACGGGGGGGGTCCGGGGCATTGGGGTGCACAGAATGAAAGAAGCCCCAAGCTAACGTCGTAATACTAATGTACGGTGTACACCATTTAACCATTTTGTGTGTGTTTGTGTGTAGAGTGTACACACAAACACACACCAATATTATCTAAACAAACACATATTACCCATATTAAGTATGAAGGTAATCTATTAACATGGGTTGGTAGGGAATACACATACACAATTTGTGAGATATTTAGGGATACACATTACAGACCACACTAGTTTGTAGTCCTGGTTCCAATACGAGGGTTAAGGCCAATATCTGTTACTACTACTACTTCTTTTTAGTAAGTATGACTTTAATATTAATCAGTTGTTGCTATTATGTTCCCTGTATTGTATTATATTTTCTTTGAATGCACGGATGTGGACAGCATGAAGGGCGTTTCGGTGGGTCATGATACAGTACATATTAAATTCCTCTTAAAGCTTCATAACCCCTATGTTGTTGTTTCATAGAATAGGTCATGATGAAATTAAGAATACAAATAAATGCACACAAAACGGATGGACTTATCAAGCAAATCCTCTGAAATCCACATGAGAGCTTCTGATGAACGTGCTTTGTGTCTCCATCTGGATGCCCTGAGCACCTTTGAGCGAGCAGGTCTGCTGCGGGGGCCTTTCGCTGTCCCGTTGACGGCAGGTGCCGCGGCTACACTGTGTGGTCTGAGGCCACCTGACTGGACAGCCCTATTTTAAGGCCACCCCCTGCTGTTTCTGTCTGATGGGATTAGGCCGTTAAACACCTTACTAAGGAACCGTTTAGACCTGGAGAAGGCTCTTGAAGTTTCCGCTACGCCTGGAGAAATTGTAACTGAATGCAACTTAAAAAACAGAGTAAATAAAACGAGTGTAAAATGAAAAAAAATAAAACAACCAATAATAAGCGTGCACCTGTGGGAATCGTACCAGCTCTGTGGCATGTCTCTGTCAAAATTGCCTCTTATTAAGAGTAATTCATCGCCTGAAACAGCGTGTGGATTACAAAGGTCATTATCATCACTGTTGGTTCTGGGGTTTTTATACCAAAACTAGATAAATATTTTAGCAACAGTGTGGGATTAGGAGGATACACTTGGCAAGCAGCTTAATACGTTCATGTTTGTTTTATAACTGGGTTATAAATAGTTCTCACTTTCATCTCCGCCCAAATGTTGGGAGCACAGAACCCATTGTGGTCACGGCGGGCAATATGCCTGGGAGCTGCTGCTGCTCTTGATGAATTAATCCCTGGCCTGAAAAGCCAGTTGTTAAGAACTAAACCCAATTGTGCCAGATTAGCGGAGACCCGTCTGAGCGCGTGCGGGGCTGTAACGCATCGGCAACCCGCTGTGACCCGCTAGGGGGTCTCATGTGAAGCACATTGAGTCTGCCTTGTGTTGTGTAAAATAAAGTTGACTAGGCTTGACTACTGCACGAGTGATGGAGTGTGGGTCGTCTCTAAGAGTCTGGGGTGGAAGTCTGCAAGCGTGTGATTAGATAGGCTGTCTACTGGATATGTTTTAATGATCCAATAGCTGTTTCAATAGAGGGACAGGATTAGGAAACACATTGATTTATTGAACAATGTACAAAGTTCTAATTTCAAAACCTAAGAATGACAAACTCCTGTCAAGTATATTGAATGCAGAACTCAAATAGCACTAAGCAATAGAAACTGTTGACAAAAAACAACTTTTCTGACCCTAGACTGACCTGTGAAAGGACCTGTCAGTCACAATAGGCATGGAGAAAGAAAAGTATATTTCTGAAGAATATATTATATTCTATATTATATGAGCTGCTCCCTCCGCGACCAGACCCCGGATAAGCGGACGAAAATGAGATGAGATGAGAGTATATCACCAGTCAGAATTATACTATATTTCTGACTGGTGAAAACAGAGTGCTAAAATCGACAACATCTCTAACACATACATTTAAAGGGATAAATCAACCCATTCCCAAGTCTTCAGAATAACGTCCTCGTAACTTAAGTATAATGTTTTATTCACTCACTAAATCACTTGAGGTCACCATTCATGGTTCTACCTGCAGCTGGATTCAACAGGCTTACCTGTTTCGGGGCCTGTTAATTATGCGGGCGATTTACCTGCATATTCCTCATTACATGCCTCCGTAGCTCACGTAACTGCCTTGTTACCGCAGGTCTCATGAGCAACTGGCGGCGGCCTCATTAGGTGATTGATAGAGGACGGCCTGATCGTCTCATTGAACTCTGAGTTGATTTGTCCTTTAAAATAACCCCTTCTAGACACGACCGAACGTGACTGGGGAACGTCGGTGGGCATTACGTCAGATGGTCTTTCTAGGAGGGAGGAATCACAGATTATTGGGTATGGTGGAGGGTTGGGTGAGGTTGGATAGTAGGCTGGGATGGGATAACATGGGATCGGATCCCCTTACCCATGAACCCAAGCACAAGCAAAGGCTTTGGGCAGGCTCTCCACTCTGTTGTTTTTCCAATGGAGAGAATGAGAGAGAGACAGAGAGGGAGAACGAGGGGTGAGAGAGAGAGAGCATATGTGAGCGTGAGGATGGGTGAGGGTGAGGCAGAGGCGTAGCGGACAGAAGCAGTGAAATGCGGTGGTGTTCTTGGTCCGCCGTGCGTGGGCGTCTGAGAGAGACGCCCCCTCCCCTCCCCTCGCACGGCGAGGGGAGGGGAGGGAGAGAGAGAGAGAGAGAGAGAGAGAGAGAGAGAGAGAGAGAGACAGACAGAGAGACAGACAGAGAGACAGAGACAGAGACTCCACCACACCAACAGCCCGGTGAGGAAGGTTACGGGGTCGACAGCCAGGTCAAACGATGTTAGATGTCAGAGATTGAGAGAGAGAGATCATTTCAGAGGAGCATGTAGGATGAAGCAATGGGGAGCTTTGAGCCGGAGGGTTCACCACGCAACACAACACAAAGACCCTGGCTTAATCAGAGATCGAAAGAGAACACTGTTCCTCCCCCCCCCCCCCTGCAAGACTCTTTTATATTGTGTTGCGGACGAGATGAATGCAGCGGATGAAAGCAGACGTGCCAAGTGCAGGTCAGCTCCGAGCATAAGTCCTCTCGTCGTCAGGCAGATGGTGCCTCTACCTCAGCCATGTCTGAGCGCCGACCTCTGAACCGACCCAAACCGTGCTACCTGGACCGACAGCCAGACAACCCTAATCACAATCAAGAGGACAGCTCACCACTCCCCCCTCTCTCCCTCCATACGGGGGAGGCAGTCCTGGAGGGGGGGGGGGGTGAACTTGAGAACCCGCCCTGGCATATGATTCCAACCTGTCCGCTGGATAAGTAGATTTCACTGTGTGTGAAATGTTTGAGCATGAAGTGGGTCGGGGGGGGGCAGAGTCGGGAACACAGGGTGGGTTCACCGGGAGACACATGTCCTCCGGCTTGCAGGGAGGTCCTCCGCGCACAAAGAGGAAACATTATGTCATCGCCTTCGTCGCGCCGAAGAGCTCACTCGTGGGGTCGTGGTTTATTGATGATAGGGAGAAGGCACGAACCCACTCCAGATACATTCTGTTACAGCGCTGGAGGTAGTGCCGGGTCGGCAGGCTTCTTAAGAGCGCTGTCGTCATCGCGGTCACGACAATCTGTATCACCGTAACACAATTTACAACCAGTGTGCATAGGCCTCATTTTGAACCTCAGAATAAGAAACTACTGTCAAGTGTTTTAAATGCAGAACTCATATAGCACTAAGAAACGGGAACTGTTGACCTAAACAACCTGCCTATACGTCACAATAAAGTATATTTCTGATTTCTGAATATATTATATATCACCAGTCAGAAATATCTTATATTACTGACTAGTTTATGGATTATAGGACAAATGATGTTTCATTTTGTTCCACCACTGGAGGTAGTGCAGGGACGGCAGGCTTTAAAGAGCGCTGTCATCATCCAGACACAACAATCTACATCGCCATGACGACAACACAATCCCTCGTCGTTCGGGATCTCAGCCGTGAGCCGTCCACGCCGGGGGCTCAGCGCTGACACGGACGGACGCGGTGTGAGGAGGAGGAGGAGGAGGAGTAGGAGAGGGAGGAGGAGGAGGAGAGGGAGGAGGAGGAAAGCAGGAGAGGCAGGAGGAGGAGGAGGAGGAGGAGAGGGAGGAGGAGGAGGAGAGGGATGAGGAGGAGGAGAGGGAGGAGGAGGAAAGCAGGAGAGGCAGGAGGAGGAGGAGGAGGAGGAGAGGGAGGAGGAGGAGAGGCAGGAGGAGGAGGAGGAGGAGGAGAGGGAAGAGGAGGAGAGGGATGAGGAGGAGGAGAGGGAGGAGGAGGAGAGGCACGAGGAGGAGGAGGAGGAGAGGCAGGAGGAGGAGGAGGAGGAGGAGAGGGAGGAGGAGGAGAGGGATGAGGAGGAGGAGAGGGAGGAGGAGGAGGAGAGGCATGAGGAGGAGGAGGAGGAGGAGGAGGAGAGGGAGGAGGAGGAGAGGCAGGAGGAGGAGAGGCAGGAGGAGGAGGAGGAGGAGAGGGAGGAGGAGGAGAGGCAGGAGGAGGAGGAGGAGGAGGAGGAGAGGGAGGAGGAGGAGGAGGAGGAGGAGAGGGAGGAGGAGGAGGAGGAGAGGGAGGAGGAGGAGGAGAAGGAGGAGAGGGAGGAGGAGGAGGAGGAGGAGGAGGAGGAGGAGGAGGAGGAGAGGGAGGAGGAGGAGGAGAGGGAGGAGGAGAGGGAGGAGGAGGAGGAGGAGGAGGAGGAGGAGAGGGAGGAGGAGGAGGAGGAGGAGGAGAGGGAGGAGGAGGAGAAGGAGGAGAGGGAGGAGGAGAGGTTGGAGGAGAACTTACTCTGCATGGGCGAGAAGAAGATCTCTGAGGTGGGGGCCGCCTTGGTCCACTTGTACTGGGGCTCCGGCTTGCCCTGGCTGGACCGGCAGCCCAGGGTCACGTTCCCGTTGAGGACCGGGTCGCCTTCCAGGGAGCACACTGGGGGGGAGGGGGGCACTGGGGGAAGGGGGGTCAATAACGTTATTGATCCCCGAGGTCAGTGGGGAGATAGGAGTGAGAACAGCAGCAGCAAGACAGAAGAAAATAGAGGCAGCAAGTATCTTTAAAATAGATTAAAATACAAATACAAATAATATATTTTGACAACATATTTACAAATTATGTACAATAGACGAATGATACACATGATGATAAATGATAAACACGGGTTACACAATCTTTTCTCAAACAAACTACTGGCAATCAAAAGAATAGAAAGAAGATAAAGGCATGTTCCAGCGTGATGCTAGAGCGATGGACAAAGGAAAAGAGTGACAAAAAGTTTCTGAAAGCTTAAAATAGCAGCAGCTGTTGCAACAGGCTGCCATTGGTGACCGAGACATACAACCGTACCACATCTAAAGAGACCATTACGACAATTATGTTTGCACAATGGTCGAATAGTTCCAGTGGATATTGTATAGTATTTCTGCTTGAAACGCCCATCCCTTACAATAACACTTCTGTGTGGTTGTTCTATTCTGTAGCATTTGAGTAGTACAAGTGCTGCACCGAACCAAGATTATAAAAGAGTGTAGCGACAAACCTTTACTTTGTAGTCTTATGCCGCTTTTCCACCGCACATGTAGCTCGACTCGACACGACTCGACACGACACGACTCGACACGGTAGCAGCACGGGTGCTTTTCCACCGCAAATAGTACCTCCTGGACGTGGGCGGGGTCGGCTGCGCGAAAGGGCCGTGACGTATTTGTGTACGCGACGCAAACAACACATACGCAACCCACACATGGAAAGAACCCACATAACAACAATGGAGGACATCGATCACATTACTATTATTAGCTGGCATGTTGAAGAAGTTGGAGAAGTGGAACATGTTGGCTGCGGCGCTGCTATGGATGTTACCAGCATGGTTGCCATGTCGCTCTCGTGACTTCGTCACACTCTCTGGCCAATCAGTCGCCGGCCGTCTGCCGACGTCACCTTTTAGCATCGGCTCAGCTCGCTTGGAACCTAGAGCGAGTAGGTACTAGAAAAAGCAGCCACTTCAGGTACCAGATACCATGGTACCGCGGTGGAAACGCAAAAAATGCGAGCTGAGTCGAGTCGTGTCGAGTCGTGTCGAGCTGGTACCATGCAGTGGAAAAGCGGCATTAGTGACCATAGTGACATCTCAAGAGATCATTCAGCTCCACAAAGTGCGTTCCGACCTCAACAATAAAAGCGCTTGAAAAGATAAGCGCTACGCACAACAAACAGCACACATCCTGAGATGCTCCACAATAACTAAGATATCAAAACCCCAAAAGTTTATCTCCGGCAGCACAAAGACAGCCGACTCAAGAACAGAAGCTGGCCGGGGCGCTAGATGCCTCCCATCAGCCATGCCCTTATCCTGGCCTTGTCAGGCCCGGCTCTAATCTGCCGGGTAGGCGAGACAAGGAACCGCAGACGTAGCGGTGTGTGTGTGTGTGTGCATAGCGGCCTAATGAAAAGAGGACACGCCGGTATGGACCTGTCTGCTTCCATCTGTTGCTGCTTACATGACAATACATAACCCGAGCTTTAGCGCAGCCTGCGAGCCAGGGAGCCACGCCCCGGAGCCCGGCCCCGCAGCGCAGAGGTAAGTGCTGGCATATGGTGGACTAATAGACCCGGGCCGAGTGCTTCACGGTTCAGGGGGAAAAAAATACGTACTGAAATACTGTTACGTCTCTGTTTCTGTTTTCTACTGGATTTAAAAACAGCATGTGAGCTCTGGATTCCGGAGGAGCTGCTTCCCGTTCGAGCGCCGAGGAGGGAAATGCAAACCCTCAACTGACTCAATAGTTAGCCTTATTGTTTCATATTATGTTCGTCTTCTGGACACCATATGGTTACATTGTTGGCGACCCTGTCCTGTTCAAATAAAACCGAATTTACATCTGCACTATTGTTCGTTGTCTGTAAAAAGGTACGTTCTGCAGACTCATCCTCAACCCCCTTGTATGATTAATAATGTACCGACGCCCCCCCCCTTGCTAACCCTAACTCCTAGCTCTACCCTGTACGCTCTGCAGACTCATCCCAACGCCCCTTGTATGATTAATAATGTACCGACGCCCCCCCCTTGCCAACCTTAACCCTAACCCTAACCCTAACTCCTAGCTTTACTGAGTCATCTGCAGCATTCACATTAATAATGGACCAACGTCCCTGCCCCAGGGTACCTTTGACGTTGAGGTGCATCTGTCCCGAGAGGCCGGACCGTCCCGGGACAATGACGCTGCACAGGTAGCGGCCCGAGTCCGACTCCTGGGTGCTGTTGATGAAGATGGAGAGGTTTGCCGAGGGCATGCCCGCGCTGAAGCCCACGCGGCCCGTGAACTCGTTCTCCCCGTAGCCCACCTCGCCCGAGCTGAAGTTGATCACCTGGAACATGGGGAAACGGTGAAGGTTTAGCTGCTGTCCAGCACTGGAACACCTTGATGTAAATGGACAGCGAAATTCTTACAGTAATCTACTGTATTTATATGATACATTAATAATGCTTACTGGCAAAACGGCTGCCAGTACTTTAGGCAAGGCAAGGCAACTTTATTTATCTAGCACTTTTGCACTGTTTAAGAATAGCAGAAAGCTAAAGCAAACATACAATAAAATTAAATAATATTGCTGTGAAAAGTCTGGGGATGTGGATGTGGAAAGGCCGTGGTGGAAACAACCCGATTTAGGGCACTATGCGTTGATCGGATATACGTCGGAACAGAGGCCGTACTTTCTGTTAACGCGGTCTCGTTCAATCGGGTAGTTTGTTGGTTTCGTATTGTTTAGCGATGAACTTCTATCTGCAGCAACCCTCTCCCCTGGAACAACGGATATTTTGCTCCGATTTATTGGAAGATATAGCGATATATTGGCCACGGGCCAAGTGTCAGAGATACCGCGAGATGGACACCATGAAAACGGCCGATATGGACACTTTTCAAGTTCATGAGGAACAAAAAAGGATTTAAAAAGATCATCGACATTGGCACCAAAAGCTTTTTGTATTTTATGAATTAATGAATCAATATTTGTCGAATTTCTCAGGTCTAGATTTGGCGCCACTATGGAAGGGATTGAGGTGAAGCTAAGAGTTTTATAGTGATACTTTACTGTACATTCTTTGGACCCTACGTTGGTATTGTCCGGCTTTTTTTGCATGACTATTCACTGTAATATACAAATGCTTTCAAAACTGTTTAAATCTTGACACTGTAATAAGCAGGGAGAAAATCTTAAATGAGTGCACCGTATATCAAATAAAGACTCTATATTGAGCAATCTACATGTCGGGATGCATGTCTCATCTCACGGCCATGATACATCTACATCCATCCGGCCATCTAACGGCTACCGTTCCACATCAAACATCAGAGTCCCTGCAAAAAGGCACATCAAACCGTTTTAGATTGGACCGTATAGCGATCATTCTGCGCCCTTCATACTGATAATCCTGTCAGGGATGTACAGATGGTGACGTGGAGTTTTAGGCTGATTTCCTGGTCGAGATCAGATCAAGGGCAACTGACAGTGAAACTCCAAGGATTATAATAATCACCACAAAGACCACACACTTCCATGCAGATGCACACACGCTCATTCATATGCATACCCCTATAGCTTTACGCAATCACACACAATGTTGTGTAGAATCGGGCTGCTGCAATGTCATTACTGACACGCTTCCCTTCATTAGTGGTTTCCTGCCGTTGTTTATCGCCCGTGCATACATAGTGTAATAACCACCTCTCCGTTCTACCTTCCCACTGGATGCCTTTCTCAGGTTGCTTCGCAGGCTGGCACGCAGCCCTGAATCCTAAAGGCTTTGGCTGCTGACTGGGTTATGTGGAGGAGGAGAGGTCGCAGTGTTGAACAATCTGCTGCACACAGGGCACTTTGTGTTTGGATATGGGCCGGTCAGATGTACGTTGGAGCAGTGGCCGCACTTTGTGTAAAAGCAGGCTCATCCAATCGGGTGTTTGGATGGTGGGTTGGGTTTGTTGGTTTCTCGTCGTTGAGTGACAAACATAAAATCTATTTGCTGCAGAAACTTCAGGTATCAGTTTAGTAGGAGTCCAGATATATATATATATATATATATATATATATATATATATATATATAGAGAGAGAGAGAGAGAGAGAGAGAGGGAGAGAGAGAGAGAGAGAGAGAGAGAGAGAGAGAGAGAGAGAGAGAGAGAGAGAGAGAGAGATAGATAGATGCCGGTGTCTCTAGACTGAGACTCTGGTGGGAGACCGGCCGTTACAGAAGACCATCTCTACCATCTCGTTCCCTATGATCCCCAGGGAGGATCGTTCAACAGGAACAGACGCCCGTCTGAACGAACACAGTCCATCCATGTGTTCCCCCAATCCTGCAGCATACCATCGATGAACAGACGCCTGTCTGAATAAAAACTGTCCATCAATGTCAGCCCCCAATCCTGCAGCATACCATCGATGAACAGACGGCAGTCTGAATAAACCCTGTCCATCCATGTGTTCCCTCCATGACGTAGCATACCATCGATGACCAGACGGCTGTCTGAATAAACCCTGTCCATCCATGGGTTCCCGCCACGCTGTAGCACTGGCTCTGGTGCGTCTCTCATCGTGTTCAATTTGGCTCTTGTGCGGTGCTCACCTGCTTGGACCCGTTGCCCATGAAGAGCCAGACGACGGAGTTCTTGGCGATGTCGGCGGTGGGGCTGTACCAGGCTTGCAGCACCGCCATCCTCCCCTTCACCACCTCCATCTCCAGCCGGGGGAACTCCACTATGTGGCTGTCACCTGTTGCACACACACACACACACACGCACACACGCACACGCACGCACACACGCACACACGCACGCACGCAAGCACGCACGCACGCACGCACGCACGCACGCACGCACGCACGCACGCACGCACGCACGCACGCACGCACGCACGCACACACACACACACACACACACACACACACACACACACACACACACACACACACACACACACGTATGCACACACACACACACATGCACAGACACGCGTACACACACACACACACACACACACACGCACGCACACGCACACACACACACACACACACACACACACACACACACACACACGAACACACACACACACACACAAGAATGGTTTAACATTGATTGAGTTCGGACCTGAAAGGGTAGAAATGAATCCCTATGCTTTAAAAAAGCATTCCCCTTTGATCTTCATTCTCCGCCGTCACCATCAGCTCATCTGTGTCCACGCCGGTTTGAAAGCAGTGCGTTCATAACAGGTGGTAAGAAAATGGTTGGAAAGATTAACATACAGGAATGGAGTGGATTTTCCAACTGTCAATGAGATGGAATAACTCTAACATCCTTGGTTGATTCGTTAACCTTTGTGATGACGGATCACATTTTGATAACAAGATTTGATAACACATTTCGATAGCAAGGCTTACGAGGATTTGAATAGCACGTGTTTGATTGCTGAAGTTAGACGATAAGGCAAATGATAAAGAAGATGCACGAATACAAATTATTATATGTTAGGAATCATTTTGTGCGTATGTCCAGGAAGGTACTCGTGTATGTAACAGCATGAGGCATCATCAGCATGCCAATAAGAAGACACAGAAGCAACATACAGACAGACACACGAAACAAGATTACACGATTAAACCCAACCTAGGCGGATCCTCCATCGGTGGGCTCAAAC
Source organism: Gadus macrocephalus (assembly GCF_031168955.1). Lineage (NCBI taxonomy): Eukaryota > Metazoa > Chordata > Actinopteri > Gadiformes > Gadidae > Gadus > Gadus macrocephalus. The sequence continues at coordinate 10,471,577 of NC_082397.1, read as the reverse complement.
CATTTCTCCGTAGTATTAAAGCAGATCTTGAGCTCTTAAGGCAACAAGGTTCAGAGGGTCATGTAATCTTTAACCTTAGACTATAGCCTTCGGTAATGACACAAAACAGTCCTCACTTGGCCAAGAGAGCGTTTGAGGGTGATGAAATATCAATGTAAAATGAATTTAAATCAAATACCCATTAAGTCTATACAATACATATAAACATACGGTAGAAACGTACTATAGAGAATGCATTCACAAGATGCAAAGCCAATTGATATTTGTTGATTTGTCTGACAAGAAATCAGAAAAACAAGAAGACCTTGTAGGATGAATAGAATACTCAATACTCATCCCTGTCCCCCAAATCACTCACTAGCAACCTAAAAAACAGCTTTAAAAAAATAATCTCCCACTGCATCACACAAATAAACACCCCTCCTGGGAAAAAGTTGCAAGAGGCTTTCCCCCATCGGAACACTGAAAAGCAGAGGCAAGTCCATGAAAAGTTTCACTGGGGACAAAACGAAGACCAAGACACCCTAACGAACGAGGATTCAGAAGGGGGTGAAAAGCGAGGGAAGAGAGAGAAGTGAGAGGGGAAGAAGAGAGAAGAGGAACTGGGGGGAGGATCTGGAGAGTCAGAGACGGCGCAGGGGGCCGTACTCACAGGGCGCCCAGTCCCCGGAGGCAGACAGCTGCAGCTGGATCATCCGGTCCCAGCAGTCCGGGTCCCCGTCCGCGGCACTGGCAGCGGCGGCCATCGTGAGGCCGGTCCCCGCCGGGTCCAACGACAGCAACAAGCTAACCGCGCACGCCGCCACCAGCGCCCGGCCGAGACCCCCCCCGGCCCGCCCCCCACCCGGCTCCGGGTCCTTCAGAGCGCACGGGACGCGAGGCTCTTTATGAGAGAAAGGGCGGGGAAACCTCCCCCAGAACCTTGGAGGAGAAGCACGGTGAAGGAGAAGAAGACGAAGAGGATGGAGAGAGAGGTGGTATCATCTGGTGGTGGTGAAGACGAAGGGCAGGAGCAGCTGGGAACCACCGCCCCCCCCCGCACACACACACAGCTTCTGTGGTGGCACGCCTTCCTCCTCGCCTTCTCTCGGTGTGAGGGCAAATTTGTGAACGGGGAGGGAGGGGGGGGGGGGAATTATGATGCTGGTGGTGGTGGTGGAAAGGGGGCGGGGCCGGTGATGGCAGTGAGAGAGGGGAGGGACAGAGGGGGGATTTGTGATGCTATAATTTGTAGCGTTATGGAATGTTACGGAATGTTATGGTGCGGTTTGGCATGGTATTGGGATGTTGTGTGATCTATTGACATATGGTGCGTAGTTAAGGGAAATATAGGAAAGAGAGAGAGAAAGAGAGACAATAAGCATCTCATAGAGAACGAAAGAGAAATATGACATGCTCATGGTAAAAGATATGAACATAGGGAGAAAGAGGTAGGCAGAGACAGAGGGACAGAGAGAAACATAAATAACCAAAGCAGAGGAAGACAAAGAGACAGGGAAGATACAAAGAGCTAAAGAGAGCGAGAGAGGGACAAAAGAAACAGACAGAGAGACAGAGAGAGAGAGGGAGAGACTGAGAGGGAGAGAGAGGGAGAGAGAGAGAGAGAGAGAGAGAGAGAGAGAGAGAGAGAGAGAGAGAGAGAGAGAGAGACAGAGACAGAGAGAGAGAGAGAGAGAGAGAGAGAGAGAGAGAGAGAGAGAGAGAGAGAGAGAGAGAGAGAGAGAGAGAGAGAGGGAGAGGAGGGCAGAAGTGGGATGCCTTCTTTCTTTTGAGTTGGTTCTGGGACAATGTGACCCCCTGCGTCGACTCGTTCCCTGGGTGTCTGCCGTCAATCTGGTAAATCCTGCTGACTAATCCCTAAAGAAACGCGGGCTCAATCCCATAACTCAGCCCCTCACTTTGCGGCCACCAAGCCCTCTCCACTGGACATGGATATGATGTCAGCACCGCTGGCTGTGGCGGACTCTACCACGCCCGCTCCGTCACCCATCAGGGGATTACTTTGACTTACTTTGAATTTAACCAAACGTTCGAAAGGTTTTTATTTTGGGCTTGACAAAAATCTGTTTTACTTTTCAGACTTTGCTTTCGCTATTAGACCGATTTGTATCGGTCTAATAGTATGGTCTACGCATTATTAATATTTTGTATACAATATTTTTTTATTGCACAAATATACCATCCCATTTTTCTAGAACATCCCCACAGAGTCAGCACACAGAGTCTGTATAATCAACACATTTACTCATGAGCTGTATGGTGGTGTGAGAGAGTGTGGGTGAGTGAGTGTGTGCGTGTTGGTCTGTATATATGCATGAGTGTGCAACCCGTTTTTTAAATACAAAATCTTATCCTTTCTAATCGCAAAGCCTGCTCTGATGCACCAGGGCCAGCTTATGTTAGGGTGAAGCGGGGTGGAATACCCCCCATGCCATGCGTGCACAAGATTAAAAATGACTATGTACATCCCTACTATATACCACCACCACCACCACCCCCACCATCACCGCCATCACCGCCACCGCCACCCCCACCACCGCCACCACCACCCCCACCATCACCGCCACCATCACCACCACCACCACCACCACCACCACCCCCACCACCGCCACCACCCTCCACTACCACCACCACCACCACCCTCCACTACCACCACCACCACCACCACCACCGCCACCACCACCACCACCACCACCACCACCACCACCACCACCACCACCACCACCACCGCCACCCCCACCACCGCCACCACCACCACCACCCCCACCATCACCGCCACCGCCACCACCACCGCCACCCCCACCACCGCCACCACTACCACCACCACCACCACCACCACCACCACCACCACCACCACCACCCCCACCACCGCCACCACCACCACCACCACCACCCTCCACTACCACCACCACCACCACCCTCCACTACCACCACCACCACCACCCTCCACTACCACCACCACCACCCTCCACTACCACCACCACCACCCTCCATCACCACCACCACCACCACCACCACCACCCTCCACTACCACCACCACCACCACCCTCCACTACCACCACCACCACCCTCCATCACCACCACCACCACCACCACCACCACCACCCTCCACTACCACCACCACCACCCTCCATCACCTCCACTACCACCACCACCACCACCCTCCACTACCACCACCACCACCACCCTCCACTACCACCACCACCACCCTCCATCACCACCACCACCACCACCACCACCACCCTCCACTACCACCACCACCACCACCCTCCACTACCACCACCACCACCACCCTCCACTACCACCACCACCACCCTCCACTACCACCACCACCACCCTCCATCACCACCCACCACCACTACCGCCACCCACCGCCACCACCACCACCACCACCACCACCCTCCACCCCAGGAGCAGCGGGGCCGTCCCCAGCACCGCCAGTCCTCCCTACGAGACCCAAGTCCTCCCTAAGAACATCAATCGAAAGGGATGGTGGCAGAGTGACACACACACAAGGCTATGTCGACTCCACGCTGTCGCACGGCTCCCCAGCGCAACACAGGAGCCCCCTATGAATGCACACCTGGGTTTGTCTGATGGATGTGTGGACGGCCGTAAATGCAACAGGTATGTGCACGTAAGGGGGCTGCCTTCACCTTCTCTTAAGAGCTGTTCCTGCGCGTCTCGGCCTGGGTTTATCCCCCAGAGCTGTCATTCCATTGTTTATGAGACGCAGGGGGAAAATCGTCCTTAATCCGTCCGTTTCTGCCCATCTGGGTTCAGAGAAAGACGAGAGACACGCCATTTAAGACGTCTCTACGGATTGCGTCTCAAAAGCCCCGCCCCGCACCAGAAGGGCCGCACAGAAGTGAACTTCATTAAGCTTTAGACATGATACTATTGTGTCTGTAAACGGTTCAGCTCCTTTCATTGTTTTCTGTCTGTAACGTTTTTTTGATCTCCTAGTGACCTGATGTCCTCCAAGAGAAAAGCACACAGCACACACTGAAAGCAATGGGGTTGTCATCCACTAAACGCCCACAATGCACATGGGCCTGTTCTCAATTATGAGCTCAGAGGTGCGTTGGGGGGCAGTGAGTGTAGTGTTATAGAGGATCCATAGAGGGCAGCAAATTCACACATTACACACATCACTTCACAGCCACTTAGTGTCTTCAAGCAGGAGAGCAGGAACATATACTTGTTTTGAGAGGAGAGGAGACATAGGGAGGGTAGACATCTGTTTGGACAGGGGGAGGACACTCTGTGAGATCCCAGGTGTGGGGTCATGAAATGGGAGAGATCCCTGGTGTAGGAGTCCTAATATGGGAGGGATCCCAGGCCAGGTGTGGGGGTTCATACTATGGGAGGGATCCCAGATGTGGGGTCATGAGAGGGGAGGGATCCCAGGTTAGGGGGTCATAATATCGGGGGGGGATCCCAGGTGTGGGCGTTGAACCCAAGACCATGATTCCTCAATCACTAGTTGAACACACTGTATGCCTGGCGCAAAGAAAATATAAAATGGTAACAAACCGTTTCTTCAAAGTTATTACACACTTGAAATGACCAACTATATATTACAAAGTATAGTGTCAAAGGTAAAAGGGAATATAGTTAAATGGTATATTCTAATTCTAATGCCGCTTTTCCACTGCATGGTACCAGCTCGACTCGACTCGACTCGACTCGACTCAGCTCGCATTTTTGGCGTTTCCACCGCGAAAACATGGTATCTGGTACCTGAAGTGGCTGCTTTTTTTAGTACCGCCTCGCTCTAGGTTCCAAGCGAGCTGAGCCGATGCTAAAAGGTGACGTCGGCAGACGGCCGGCCACTGATTGGCCAGAGAGTGTGACGAAGTCACGAGAGCGACATGGCAACCATGCTGGTAACAGCCATAGCAGCGCCGCAGCCAACATATTCCACTTCTTCAACTTCTTCAACATGCCAGCTAATAATACGAACACGAATACCATCGCATCGATGTCCTCCATTGTTGTTATGTGGGTTCTGTCCATGTGTGGGTTGCGTAGGTGTTGTTTGCGTCGCGTACAAAAATACGTCACGGCCCTTTCGTGCAGCCGACCCCGCCCACGTCCAGGAGGTACTATTTGCGGTGGAAAACGACCCGTGCTGCTACCGTGTCGAGTCGTGTCAAGTCGAGTCGAGTCGAGTCGAGCTACATGTGCGGTGGAAAAGCGGCATAAGAAAACGGGAATGGGGAAATCTCAGCAGCATCGGAGTTCACTCTGTTCGCTCACCTCTACAGAGACGGGATTGAGTGGATTCACGTGTTTAATTAGACGGTTCAGATGAGCCGTGGCCTCTACGGTGTAACCAGGTGGAGACAGGTGTTCCTGTGTTCAACAGGCGGGCCTACAGCGGTACGGGGAGACAAGGCACGTTCACCGTCATGTATCTGTCTGTACATGATCTCCTCTCACCCGCGTCAGCTGTCTGTCTACCACCACCTCGTCCTCATCGTGCTCCCACACTCACACGCACACACACACACACACACAGGCAAGTGGGAACACAAACATGCACAAACCCACACATGCACACAAACACGCACGCCCACATACATACACAAACACACACTCAAGTGTCAACACAAACATGCGTACACACACAAACATCCACGCTCACATGTACAAACACACACGCAAGTGTCAACACAAACATGCGTACACACACACACGTCAAGCACACACAAACACCCACGCTCACGTACACATACAAAAAACCACACAAAAACACCCAAGCTCACATACACAAACACACACACAAACACCCACGCTCACATACAGACATGTACACACACACCCACATACACCTGCTTGCTTATCAAAGAGGATATGCCGCCTTTCGTTAAGCTGCTTATCCACAACATATGAACGCAGCGACTTCCATTCAAATGTGCCGGGTCATTGGTCAGAATGCTTAGATTGTGTTCCTTGCGTGATACTTTTAATTAAATGTGATGTCATATTTTAATACCGCTTACATCACACAGTCATTTTTGGTGCACAACGTCGACTTTAATTAGGAGCTTGCTCAGGTCTTTGAAGTGATTTGGTTCATAATTAATACAGACAGAAGAAGCTGCTATCTTAATGATCTGCTGTGTGGTAGCATTAGCCCTGCGAGGAAAACCAAGACAAGAGAAAAGCAGCGACTACTGTATGGATCTGTACTCATTAGAGCCGCAGCCTCACAGTTCAGTATTAAACAAAGGGACAAACACTTAAACACAGTGCAACACGGTATAAGTCACTAGGTCTTTACTGGCTGTTTTCAGTGTTTCCACTAGTGTTATCCAGAACAGGAGTAGAAGTAAGTGGTTGGTGTGGCTCTTACCCGCATAGTTCATTATTATTTTAGTTAACCTCAGTCGCTTCTGGATTGTGTTCGACTCAAGTTTATATCAGCTCTTTTTTTCAAATCAACTTATTCCGGCACTATTCTATTCCGTTATATTTGTCAACGACGATTGGGCTGGGAGAAAACCGTGACGCTATACAATTATGAACACAAAGAAATGTAATGAATAAAATATGACTTATTATTTAAATACCTCTCGTTTACCTTGCTGGGGTTAATATTCATGCTGGCAGCATCATCACGTGGAGTGTAACCCCACAGATTCTGCATTGTTGTTCTAGGGTGTAAACCAACACAGTATAGCAGCCCAGTGGGGAATGGTGGTCTTGGTTGAAATGTGAAATCTGACCCAGATTTCAGTTTCAAAGGAGGACAAAGCGGTTAGGAAGAAAGGATATGAGTTCAAGACGATGTCGCTGGTTGTGTTCTCTGGGTTTTGTTGACAGCCAGGACGTGATAGGGTATTGGGCACACACAAAGGCTTCTCAGAGCTAAAAGTGCAAATTGGACTGAACCCTGAAGGCTTCAAACAGATGGTGCTTCAATAATGAATATTTGGAGATGGGTCATTTAAATCGGAATACATTAGTGTTAGATATTCAGGAGCTATTCTGAGCCATGGTGACGCCGTCGTACTATATGTCTCCTTCACTTTAAACCGCTTTCTAATTGATTCTCTATGGGCACATTCAAGATTTGACTTAGACACTTAAGCTTTGTTAAAGAGAAATCAGCGCAAGCGTTCACATATGAGCAGGGATGAGAACAAGAGAAACACGGAATGAATCACTTCACAGGAATGAATCACTTTTAGGATTAAACACACAACACTGACAATCTACAGAGATTCATTGTGGATGTCGTGGTGCCAAACAAATACTGTCACAAATAAGGTCCACTCATCGTTTGGGTCTCATTCCAAACAAACGGCAGTAGTGGGGTAGAAAAGTGTTTCGGTTTTAAGATCCTCTCCACTTTCAGGGTTGGCAGGTCATTAAGTAACGGGGAAAACATGTAAAAAAAGACACGTCGGAGACGCACGTCACACCACCGACACAGACTTCAAGCCCAAACTCACTTCACCTGTTCACGTTATTGTCGTCCAATGACCCAGCCCCTGTTGCCCACATCTCATGCTCCCCGTGCCTGTTTCATGTTCCGCAAAGACATGAACTCGCGAGGAGGAGACTCCTCCATTCAAAGTCACCTTTGACGGAGGAAGCGAGGAAATGAGAAAGCCTCTCCGGTGGCCGCAGGCACCGTGGTGGAGCGACGGCCACGGTGCCTCAGCCGCAGCCCATCCACCAGCGCCCTTCCCCGACGCAGACAGGCGCCCCGACGCTGAGTTAGATATATGGCCTTGAGCAAGGCACTGCGCGGGGGAGTGATGGATCGCGATCGGGCCCCCCCGTCAACGTTCAAAAAGAGAATCTTGAATTTGTTCTGAAAGGGAAGGGGCGTGGGGGGGGGGGGGGGGGGGGTTGTGTGTGGGGATATTTATAACCAGTGTGATCTCATTGCCGTTAAATCACCCGTGACACGGTCATTAACAATACAACCTCTGATAATCATCTTTTCATTGATCACCGTCCTGCGCCGTGGGTCTCAGCCCCACTTATCTTGGTAACGGACGGCGGAGTGACGTGATGGGATGGGGGGTGAGGGGTGGGGAGGAGTGCACGCACCTCACTCATGCATCATACATACATACATGTGTGTTGGTGGGTAGGTGAGCAAGTGTGTGTGTGCGTGGTGTGTGTGACACTGTGAACATATTTGTGTGTGTGTGTGCATGTGTGTGTTGCATGCAGTGTTTGTGATTTGAATACGCTGTGTGTGTGTGTGTGTGTGTGTGTGTCTTTCTGGTGTGTGTGTTTGTGTTTGGCGTGCGCAGGTTGGTGTGTGTGTGTGTGTGTGTGTGTCTGTGAGTGGGGGAGATTGATTTATGTGTGTGTGATTAGCTTCTTTGTGAGTGTCTGTGTGTACATTAATCTGTGCACTCCTGTAAGTAATCATGTCTGCATGTGGTCCTGCGCTATATGTATGCACGGACGCTTGTGTGCGCGCTCGTGTGCGGTATGCTTTTCCGTGACTACAAAGTGCCCGTTTAGCTCTGATTCTCATTAAACTGGGCGCTATGCCGCTCAGAGATGTAAGTGCTGCCTCCTCTTAACAGGTTGCTGCTGGATGTGAATCATTATGCATCGGCAGCAGCAACAAACACCCTAGTGTGTGAAGCCTCTCTGGCTTGTGTCTCGCTGCCAGATGCCTGGCAGGTTTACAGCTCGCGTTGACTTCTAACACCGAGGCCAGCTCCGTGGACCGGCTTGCTGAACGCATCACAGAACCCAAAGCAAACACTTTGATGAGATGCAGGGGAGGGGAGGGGAGAGTAGGTGGGGGAGGCCTGCTCCACTGAGGCTTTGATCGCAGGCGAAGCGACAGAGAAATACAACAGATTGCCCATCGTTTGTGATGGAAAACAAAGGCCGATCGATGGCGAGTCGTGATGTGCTCATCAGAAATACCTGATGCTTTCATCAGACATGAGAGGCGGAAACATAGAGAAAAGGTGTCTGTTTGTGTGTGTTAGAGCGAGAATGTGTGTTTCTGTGTGTGTTGGTGAGAGAGCGGGAGAGACACGGAGAGAGAGCGAGAGAGACAGAGCGTGCCAGAGAGAGAGAGAGAGAGACGCTTGGATCTTGTTTTTGTTGCTTGTAGTTTCTTATAGTATCGACATAGAGGAAGTGTGTCTGAGAGCGAGAGTGCGACGGAGACAAAAGCAATGTCTACACGCTTTTATTTTTAAATACCGCAACACGTGTAAACGTTCGGGAAACAGGTGCTATTTGTCACCGAAGACATCACACACAGCTGCAGCAGCGCACGTGAGCGAGGCTGTCGCTGATCTCAATCTGGTGGAGCTCAAAGGCCTCGGTAGTACAGCTGTCCATCATAACCACCCCCCCCCCCCCCCCCCCCCCCCCCCTCCCCCCCGGTTAACGCCGGGCTCCCTGTGGCAGCCTAAATGGGTCTGCGATGTTACACCACAACACGGAGCGCCAACCCCGCGCCACGCCGTCTCTGGGCCCTTTGAAGGGGATATTTATAAACCATTAGTGTGGAAGCAGGGCGCGGGCGGACGCGGCCTTATCTCCAAGATCTGACGCCTGTCTCCGTGCAGGAAGAGGGGAAGCGCTGGTGACAGAGTGACAGAGACGGGGAGGATAGGGCGGCTGCCGAAGCAGTGGGGGAGAGTGAGTCCCACCGGGGATCGACTGTGGAGGGGGTCGAGGTCAGACCCACCATTCGTGGGTCTGAATTAGACGGAGAGCGGAGCAGAGAGGCGCCTGGGCGTGGGGTGGATGGACCGCCGTTGACGGTGGTCTGAGAGTTCATCAACAACAACGACGAGTCTGCGCTGCTGCTTTCAAAACCATGACTTTTAAATATTGCGGACCCCCATTGGAGGTTTTGGTTACAAGAAATGTACACACATTTTACAGGAAAACCACCAATGCATACATAAATAGTATATAAATATATTTTCCTTTGTTCATATTTTGTTTAAAAAGTTTTGTATTTTTTCTGTATCTTAAGTTGAACCTCAAAGTCATGACTGACAATATTAATTAGGCCAAAAATCCAACCCATGACCCATACCTTAACCACGGAAATGAGGTCATTAAAAATGTAACATGCCTAGCTCACATGGGATTCAGCCGGATAGACAGATATATATGAACCATGTTAAAATATTCAAATGTAGAATCCTAATATGGTTCCCTGGATCCAGAGTTGTTATTTATAAATGCAAGCCCTGCAACAGAGGAAGTCACTTTAGGAAAGAAGGCTCTAACTGTGTGCGATTAAAACCCTTACGCAATCACATTTACAATTATCCAAGTGAGGCTGAGAACAATCAAATGATCAATTAAAGGCCATTAACTAAACAAGAATAACACATTCAAGTCCGACTGGTGTGTCTAGTGTTCGTGGAGAACTGTAGAACAAGGCTTGGGCTCTGCCTGGATAGAACACACTTTGCCATGGAGTCATGGAGAAGAGCCGTATTATTATTCGGAGCACTAGTGGGCTCAGATGGCCAATGACGACGGCCAATGTCCTGCGATTGCTCCCGACACATTAGTCAGTTCTATTACCTGCATGTACGCACCCAGGAGACACACACACACACTAACGCACACACGCACTTACTTTCCTACCTAAACACACAAATCGACAAACACATATTCAAAGACACACACACACACAAAGACACACACTCACACACACACACACACACACACACACGTATCCAAACAAACACACACAAAAACACAAACACATACTCCAAGACATACACACACAAACACACAGTCACATTCACACACACACACACACACACAGGCCAACACACTCACAGAGAGGAGTGCACAGGGGAGCCCAGTCCATAGGAAATACTTAGGAAGTGTGTGGCCCCCAACTGAGCCCAGCAGCGTGTTGCGACTAGCCTGGTCACCGCCGCTGCTGCTCCTAAGGGCCCTTACATCCACCAGCCTCCAGCCTGTTTAATGCACCACCAGTAACCACAGCCCACCTCAAGGCTAAGTTGTTGTGATGGTGATGGTTGAGTCGACAGCGGTAGCGGTCTTTCTCCTGCTGACAGATTGCTCGAGGATAGGTTTGCGAAAGCTCTGATGTCTGACCTGTGACTGCCCTGCTGGCTGTTTAGTGTAGAAACCGCTCGACGTGGGACGATAAGTACAGCTATTGTCGGCCATTGTGGCTACAATCATATTCTTGCTCTAAAACGACATTCAAATCCAAGGAACATTTCTGTGCATTGTCTGCCTCACTTTGTGAGGAACACGGCGATAAGATGAACGGCATTAAATTACTGTCGTTTGGTGATCCTTACGCAGGTTCACCTCAGAGAAGGTGAGACGCCAGGCCAATCTAAAAATCTCCCACTCAGTCCCAGGATGAGACATCACTCATGATCTAAAATATAATTATTACCCTTATCTTGCCCCCCCCCCCCCGCCTCAGGCAGTCCCTCCTCCATTACAGGCCTCAGTGTTCAGCGAGGAGGAACCCTTTGTCGCCCGGGCCTCGTTAAGGGACCTGTAGTGCTCTTAATTGTTCCGCTGACAGATGACCTCCCCGGAACCGCGAGCCGTGTCATTTCATTCGCCGGTAAAAACGGTTTCTTGACCTGTTCTCCGAGGGTGCCTCACCGCGCTAATGCGGCGCTGTAATTGATCTGTGGGGACGGTTTCTCGTTCGCCGGCTTCCAGTGGGAAGGCGGTGGTGAGTGCCGGGCGTGTCTCGCAGCAGTCACCTTGATGTTATTAAAGGGGTTCAGTCGTTTCCCCGCGCAGGGACGTTTCTGCAGCGTGGACACTTTGCAGGGTCCTTGGACCGAGGGCTAAGTGCGTTTGATGGCTGGCTCCCGATAAACCTGGCTGGTTTCTTGTATTTTGTGTGTTATTCCCTTCCCTCGATAGCCCGGATGTTGGGTCTTTTGTGTGTCTGTGGTGTAGGGTGAATCTTATGAGCAACACAACTGTAAGAATAGAGCTGCATAGGCTTATAGTCTATAGTCTATCTATAGGCATGTATACTTAGTTCTACTGTAATGCTCATTCAAACAAACGATACTAAGTGGCAAGTGCACTGTACAGACTTCGTTTAGAAACAAAATAATGAAATAATTAACATTTTAAAGATTGAAACAAACAGAGAGCCTTAAAACAGGCGCTTACAGTGTCATTTCGTTGTTGTGGGCGATTGCTAATTCAAAGTGGGTGGAGAAGTGCAATCAGCACGGCTTATGTCAAAGTGTAAAAGGCTTAAATGGTTCCCACACCCTGTCACGATGCGTTTAGTGAGCTGGCCATTAGCGGCCTCCGGGGCACATGGCACGCCACACACGGACCACTCCACCACAACGAGACTAAGGCTCTTATAAAACAACCTCCTGGATGAGACATACATGGATACGTTCACCTGCTCGACTTCACAGCTCCAACAACTGATTCTTTCTTGCATCTACTGTGTAATCCTCTCCAGTGTCTTAACTCCACGCAGCCTACTTCACCCCATCCTCAACCATTCCTCTCTGATGTCGATGTGAGGGACCCACACACACACACACACGCATGCACGCACGCACGTACACAAAAATACATAGACACACACACACACACACAAAACAAACTCAGACAAACACACACACACACAAATTAATACACACACCCACGTACACACACAAACACACGCACGCACACACACACACACACACACATAAACACACACGCACACACACACTCTGGTAATTTAGAGGAGGAATTGGGACTTTGATTGTATTAACCCTGGGTCCCCGTGTTTACAAATTCTTCCCTGTGAATTCTGAAGTATACAAACAACAGTTGTGGTCTAAGCTTGTGCCTCATCTATTAAAATTAGATATTGTGTTTGTACAATCTTGGAGAAAAACACTTGAAAAACACTGAGGAATAATGTCATTTGAACACTAATCACTGTCAATGAAGGAATTAGGGCATAAAGACCTTGCATAGTACATCAAAGCAAAAGGCATTGCATAGAACTTCTTCATTTAAATAAAATATAAAGATGAAGTTATTTAAGATAACAAATATTACATTTGTTATCTTTGCCTATTACGTGATTTATTTTCCAATAAATCGAAATATTGCTGCAACATCTTGCTGACTGATTTAAATTCATCAAGGCATGGGGATTTCCTCTTAGCAGATAAGAGATGGATTGTTCAAGCTGCCAATCAAAATCTGTTTTATTCTTTGATTATTAACTTCACCTTGGGCTTTAGGTCAATAGGTTATAGGTTTGCAGCGAAAGAGGAAAATACCAAAGGATTGGAATGGATAAGATGGTTGTAAGAAAAACAACTGTGGGGAAAGTGTGTGTGGACTGGACAACAACAAACAGGAGTTTAGTTCTTTGTCTCTTTTAGTCAACATCCACAAGTGGTATTTCAACTACATTTTGATACATTTTTTATCAAACTAAAAACCTTTATATTTTCTGGGGCCACGTTCGTTTACAAAGTGGCACACAAAATACGTAGGTTTTTAGGTGTTTCGAATGAAAACCTGTGTATCTTCTGAATGCCATGTTCGATTACAAAAGTAATTCTAGGTGCCGTTTGTGTCAGGGTCCGCCCCTGGTTTTCCCATTTACCTGCCTGCCACCCTGATCTCCCCTAATTAACCCAACCACCTTCATCTGTGCTCCCCCTATAACAGTCCTCTCCTTTCACTCAGTCCTTGCCAGATTGTCTCTTGTTTCATTCAGAGCTTTCCCGCAACTCCCGATTGACTTCGTCTAAGCCACTCTGCCTGTTAACGAACCCTCGCCTGTCTGACCTCCTGCCTGCTGCCCAGTCCCTGTCGGTCTGTCTGCTCCTCGGTCCCCGTCTCCTGATCCACCTGCCTGACTTCCTGTTATCGACCCTTCGTCTGCCTGACCTCCCGCCCGACGTCAAGTCCCTGTCGGTCTGTCTGCTCTCCAGTTCCCAACTCCCGATCTGCTCTTCTGCCCTCCCGTTGCCTACTCCTCGCCTGCTGACCCACCGACGATTCCCTGCCCACCTGTCGGTGACTTTACTTTCTGCTCTCTGCCTGCCCGATCCTGTACCAGAATAAATCCTTGAAACTGTCCTACAACTGTCGTCTGTCTGTGCACTTGGGTTCTGCCTAACCCCCCCGTTACAGTTTGAGGTTAGGTGGCTTTTGATTTAACCTCAAACGCTTCCTAAAAAAGCGTAAGCATGTTCTCGAATCAAGCCTGCTCTCACCTAAGGCTTACCGGGTGACACAACCCTTTTAAGAACCTCAATCGCCGCTTGCGTGCCCCTACTTTACCCAGCCATGCACCTGTACAGCTCTGTGGAGCTCAGTCGAGAGTTGGCTGCGAAGGGACTAAGCCTTTAATTCTGCGACGATGCATTGATTAGCTGGGATGGATGTGGGGCTGTCATGGGGCCACTCAGGGGTCCCTGGGGGCGGAGCTCAGTGTTTGCGAACGTGTCTTCCGAGGCGAGGATGATGGAGTGTGTGTGTGTGTGTGCGTGCTTACAGTGACACAAATAGAATCATTTGCCATGGTGGTGTGTGAATGCAAGTATACAACCGCTGTCCTGAATGTTATTTTACGTCTGTTTGCGTGCGATGGTATGTGTGTGCGTCTGTGCGTGTGCTTACATCCACGTGTGTGTCAGTGTAACTCGTAATGCTTCTGGGTACGTGGTTGTAAACCAACCATGATCACAAAGATCGGCAAGATGCACCAGTGCCAAAGTTTAGCGAAGCTACCATTGGCCTTTAACCCTTTCACCTCCCAAGCACCGACACCCACTCGCTCTCCTCCAAGCCCCCCAGCCATCTCCATGGCCTCCTCTCTCCTTTCTGCTGCTCTCTCAGAGATAAAGGACACTCGACATCGCTCTGTTTCCTTGGGCCAGGCCTCTAAGCCGACTCTCTACGCCTTAATCTTATTACCGGACCAAGCTGGCTTTGCGAGGGAGGAGACGGGGATACACAGGGAGGAGACCGCAGGAACATACAATAATGGCACCATTGTGTTGTTTGATTTTGGCAGACAATGGCATTAGTAGATAGGGCCAGGCTTACGGTAAGCTAGTTGGAATATGGCCTGCTGAGGAGCAATGAGAAAGCAATGTGGAGTACATATCAGAAGCTTCATGATTTTGCATTGCGCTTCCGGTAAATGATGATGGGAATGTAGGGCAGGATATTCTAGTGGTTATGGGATTCGACTCTGGGTTCGCTTCCCGGCATCAGCCGTGTACCTGCAGGCATCTTTAAGGCGAGAAGCCGAACCCCTAAACGCTCATTAATGACATGATAATCACTAAGTCTCTTTGCATGATAGCATCTGCTAAATAGTCAATTGAAATTTCATCCGCAATGTTTTAATGATGGAAGACACTATGCAGGTTTTTAGATTGCCATTAAGATTTTAATACTGCATGTTAGAAGACGGGAAAGGGCTAACCTGAGTTTAGTTTTTTTGTTCGAGGTTAACTCAACCGTCTGTGTGTGAGGATAGAGAAACAATTTTTTCTTATGATTTGATTGCAATGAGCTCTAAGTGATAAAGATAAATTATGTGTGTAATACACTTGAGTTATTCATGTCTCTGAACACACCAATGGATAGTAAAACACACCAATGGATACACACACACAGACATGCACAGACACACACACACACAAATACACACACAAACACACACACACACACACACATACACACACACACACGACACACACACTTACCTGCTCAGTGGGGTGCACTAAATAGATTAAAATTGCCTCTTCACATCTAAGTGGCCTTTTCTAACGAAAAAGGCTTTCGGGGAAGTCAAGGGGGTGACAGAGGTCATAAGCTATTGTCCAAGTCTCTAAACCAATTAGATGGTAGCATTGTAAACCTTTTTGCTTTCTTCTTACAAAACCCATCAGGCTTTATGGGGGCATCAGTGCAGCTGCTACAGGTTAGTCTACACACACACACAAACACACACACATACAAATTGTGCCTTATCTGTGCATCTATCGGTAAACCTCAGACAGCAGAGATAATTGCAACATGGTATCTGGGTATGTCTAAGATAATACACATAACGACAAATGGAGGTATAACAATAACACATATTTGTCCATTAAAAAGGCATAAAAATGTCTTCCAAGTTGATGTTGCAGTTGTTATGGTTCCATGTAGAGATGTAACTGACGATTATCTTTTAAAGTCCATTAAATCTGTCTTGAGAAATTCCCATGACAAATATACTCCGAGCCCAATGTGATGTCTTAAATGTTCTTGTCAATTGTCTATTTTCTTTTCATATGCTTATTCTCCTGATATATGTATGCACAAATATGCAAACAGATACCCAGGGAACCCCAGGAAACTTAATTACAAAAATCAGAAGATCAACCCCTTAGGGGAATAAGACTTGGTTAGCAGTCTGAAAATCATTTATTCATAGCTTCATCTGAAAGAAGGGTTATGCTAAAGTCTGATCGAAGGTTGGAATTAGTCGTGTGTTCCAGGTGGACACAGGTATAATGCAAAGACGCCCTGGCTGTCACAAGTACATTCCTCATGAGAATAGATTCAGGCTATAAAGAAGCTTTTTCGCCCCTCAATTATCCTTAGTAGAATAACTACAGAACTGCAATGAATGCAGAAAAGTGATTATCGATCGAAGACTAGATTTAACAGGAAAAAAAAGATTAAACTTGAAGTGATCTTTTTATAAGAGGATAGGCACTGGCTCTGCATGCTAACCGAGGTCTGTCATTTATTCAAAACTACTACTACTACAAATCTGTATAATCCAAAAAGCCTGTCAAATGGGATTTGATGTTCACAGCGGTTGGAAACCTTTTCACCAGACCAGGTAGGCCTGTCTGTAATTTTATCACAGTAAAGAATCAATCACCAATGTTAATGAATCTTCTCGTGCCATCCTGCTGCCACTAGGCAGAGACAATGCCGGGCCTCCATTGCCAAATAACGTTACAACCAGAAAATCAATTTTCTACATCAGTGTTTTACACGTCAGTGATTTTTTTTCCTCCTAGATGGAAAACCCATTCCAGGCGCAAACAACACCCTATAGAAATTTCCCACTGAAGATACGGGGGGGATTGCAGACCTGCTCTGTTCGGCAGGCACAATGATGACCACAACTGACAAAAACATGAGATTACAGTTGTCTTGAAAGACGATTTCAGAAAGGGCTAAGCTGGATCCAGTCATTTGGAACATGTTGTTCGGCAGAGCGAGACACTTGTTTCCTCCAATCCGTGTCTTAGTGTGACATTAAATGGAGAGGTAGACCTACATCTATTATTTAGGCTTGGGGAACAAGGAAACAACAATAATGGTGCAATTGCCTAAAACGGAAGAAAGATTAAAAAAGGCAATGGTGACCGTTGGGTGACATTTGTTTTCACAATTCGGTGTCCATCCCAAGTAAGGTCGGATGGGCTAGAGACCATTATGCAGTGTGATTGGAGAAGAAACATGTTATATGCTGTGGGTAGGAAGGTTACAGGAAGTTACATTGGAAAAGCCTTCAAACACACAGAAGGATGCCTCTATGGGCTGAAGTGAATTCTTTGAAATTTGTCAAGACGAATGTGTGAAGAAATCATCTGCACCCTGGGGACCATAAAAATGAGAGTCCTCCATCATTTTCCCCGAGTAAATTCCCCATTTCATCGGTAGACCTCACCTCGCTGTCTGAACTGGAACATGTGTCTGATTCCCAAAGCTATACGCCACTGAGGGTACCATGGTTACCTGGCTTATCAGGCGCGGGCAGGTGTCTCTGAAGGCAGCCATGTTTGCGAGCTCAATTTGGAGAGTCATCCAACCTCTGGCCTAAAAAAAAAATCACTCTCTGGAAAATTCCCCCCATGCTTCAAAGGAGGTGTATCTTGACATATCTGGGCCCATTACATCATTATCTAATAGACTGTCACAGGAGCACATTTGACAAGGCAATCTATGCTTCTGAGAAGGTGGTTGGGAATAGGTTGCTGGGATATTTTTGCACGTAAAAAGGGGAGATGTGACTGCCTACTTGTAGCAGGTAAAAATAGATGGATACAACTACCTTCTTACCTGAGATCAAACCAGCATACTGATTTAGATATGTTATCAGACGATTGTCAATCATCCGGTTGTTCTAATATGAAATTTATAGATTTTTCTGGGGGGAATCAATAATCATGTCAGTTGATTGTTGATGCTAATTAGCTTAGATATCTGGTAACATAAATACAATTCTGCTTATAATTCAACTAAAATAGCACAGGCCTGCGTCATTTCTGGCCCAATTTTTTGTTCTGTTTCATTTGTTTGTTGAGTGGATTGAACAATAGTTATTTTTTAACAAATAAATAATTAGATCAGTTGCTAGGGAGAACTAGGTCACACAACCTGCCTCACTAATAGTTAAAGGGCTCAGAGATTGATGCAGAAGAGGGAGGGTGGCCAGGACATCACCTAGCCTGGACCACATTCTCATTCAATTCCAACGACCCAATTATGCTGGGGCTTGACAGTATGTGAGATCGTAAAATACAATACTGTTTGGTTTCCTCATACGCTTGAGCATTTCGTCTTCAGCAGTACCGCACTAATCCGAGCAACCAAGTGCCTGGGGAATACCTGAGGGAACGCACAGAGTGAGGAACTTCATCCACGGGGATGAATTGATTGTCCGGCTACGGCACCTCTGGGTTCAGGATCCTGGAAGGAAATGGGTTCCCTGAAGCCACTGACTTTCAAGGCTGCCATGGTGGTTGGCGATACCCAACCGTGGAGAATTAGCTCCTTCAACTTGTTTCAGCGTTGAATAAATCAGGACTCGGTTCAAGTGCAACGCACTCGGGTAAACAACCAGGAAACTGAGTTTATATTGTGGTGAACAACGTCCGAAACGGCCACCGCAATTAAAGTCAATTACACTCACAGCTCAATCTACACCACTGAGCTGGGTGTTGCAGCCGAGCAGGCACTATAGAGGCAGAGCATCATCAGGTTTTTTATCTTGGATGCTGACAGCAAGTCGGTTGGTGGGAGACATGTCATGTCATACCATTATAGGATTGGCCCTGAGGGACCTTCTACTGCCGCCCACACCCATCCATGGGCCTCTAAGAGCCTCTGGTTAAACACCATAAGCCTAATTTATAGTCGCTGAGCGTGAGCAGGAGCCAGTGCGAACCAAACATTACTTCATCACACACGGCCCATGAGACGACAAACGGTCACTTGTCTGCGACAAATCTAATATATGGCAACCATGAATTGCTATGGAAAAAAATATTATCATGGTATTTAAGGGGAATGTTCCACGATATTGATAAATATCCCCAAATTGCCTACGAATTAAAAAAAAATTGTCCAAACACAGACAGACGCACATCCTCCATTAGACCCCGCCTGCACCCTCTATCTCTGCAAGATAGAAGACTTCGGAGAGAAGGTCTTATCCCTCTCTCCAGTCACTAGTAAAAGAAGGTGAGGCTTTTAATCCTGCAGAGAAAACGTATCTCCCATCTCTCCACGGATGCAATCACCCCTTTACTCTTCCAAATAAAACAATAGCCGCAGGAAGATCTGCTCTTCCCACTTTTCTTGCTCAGGTGACCATCAATCTCTCTCTTCTGCAGGGATATCACCTTCCATTATTTTAACCAATCTCCAGCCCCACCTCTTGCCTAGATTTCCCCCCCTACCCATCCCGTTTCATACACAACTCCAGAAAGCCCATCGTCTCTTAGTCCCCTGGAACAGAACTCATCCTCCGACACCCGACAGCTCCTTTACTTCCGGAAGAGCTCCAAAGTTAAAAAGAGGCAAGACACATTTTCACAGCACAATGCCTTCACACAACATTTAACCTTACAAATTAAACTCCCTCTTTGGATAAAGGCAAAGGACGTTTATGACAGGCTGATGCAAGACAGACCGACATCGGCGATTCTCAAACAATAAGGGGGCTCTCCCCTCGCCATCTTTGAAAGGAGTAACTGTGGTGTAAAAAAGCGACAATTATAAGCGTGACACTGCCTCACAATTAGCATCACAAGAACAAGAAGTGATAGATTGCGAAAAATCTGCGTGTTTCAACCGACCATGCCTCATTAGCCCGGGAAGAAGAGCCACATGCGGCAAGGGCTGACACATTCAGTAGCCCGGAATTACAACAGGAGCACCACCACCACCACCGCCACCTCAGAGTAAATCAAACACCAGCATTTGTGCATCTGGGCTGCTCACTGTGTGTAGGCACTGGGTGTCTGAAGCCCACGGACCAAGAATGTCTATCGGAGCAAAGGTCTCATTTAAAGCATGAATGTACCTCATTAGTGTGTGCGGCTTTTTTTTTTCCAAGAGAGCACCTGGTCCAGGCCGTCACGACCCTCGCCTACGCCGGGGGTGCAAATGACACACTCCCGTAAACATGCATCATTTATGGCAACACTCAGCAGGGGAGAAGCGTATGCTAGTTGGAACACGTTTGCATCTCGGCCAAATGTCTTTTATTTCTGATATGAAATCAGATAACAAGAACCCACAATGTTCAGAAAATTGGTTATTTTACTTACTTGCAGGTGAAAACCTGCAAGGTCAAAAGTACAAGCTAATTATCCCAAAGAGATGATTGGGCCAGAGTTTGGGGGCTAAGTGTCTTGATGGCTTCATCTCCCTGGTGAGCCCACGCCTGACTAAGTCAGTCTGGCGGAAGCTGACCGCATCATTAGTCAAATGAAAATGGAGGCTGGCTTGGAGACGTGATGGGAAAGGGCTCTTGTCAGAATGCAGTGGCAGCACCTTTTACTGCATCCATGCAGCCAGTCCGCCTTTCATTACGACTCATTGCACTTGGTCTATATTTGGAGTTCCTTGCCATTAAAAAACAGAATTTCACTCACTCTGTCACCTGTACCTGACAGTTGTTAGCTACCCCCAATCGCTTCACTTACTTGTGATTTTTACCACTTTTCTGTCCCCAGGTTGTGCTGAGACAGGTAAGCACTCATGCAGTGCAAGCACACACTGCAAGCACTGCAAGCACAGACACACGCACACAAAATGTAGAAGTAAATATGTGCAGCAGCTCAATGCAAATGCAGTTAATGAGGTAAGGTATTGACTGTATCAGTCAGGTGTAGGTCTGCCTGCTGGGAGCGTGCTATAATTGCCTGGAAGCTAGCTGGGCTTTACCCTTGCTAATGATTCATGCTGAGAGCATACACTTACAGTGCTCCAACTTTTCGATCCCACAGATTAATCCAACAGAAATCAGTTATAAAACACCTTTAAACTTAAGATAGACTGTGTTTTCATAGCATATTTTTGTAACCGTAACTTGCAGTACATCAGTGCTGTTTTGTACAGAAGTAAACGCAGAAAAATATTGTATCTTTGCATTGTACTAAATTTCTACTTCGATGTATAGGTTTACAGAAAAATCTTCTCATCAAGTAGGTAGGTATTAATGTGAATAAACCATTAATCATTGAGGTACTTATAGTTTAGTACAGTATTGTTTTCCTTAACAAAATGTCAATGCTTTTTAAACCATATTGTGTTCTTGTTCGCATGTGTTTTTGTGTGTGTGTGTGTGTGTGTGTGTGTGTGTGTGTGTGTGTGTGTGTGTGTGTGTGTGTGTGTGTGTGTGTGTGTGTGTGTGTGTGTGTGTGTGTGTGTGTGTGTGTGTGTGTGTGTATACGTGCCGGGGTGAATGCGTGCGTGTGTGCGTTTGTGTCTGTCCAGTCGACTATTCAAGTACCTACTGATATCTGGTAAAATGTCACATGACAGAAGAGTCATTATTGGATTCTGTCAAGTCTCAGTTATTGGCTGGCTTTGACACAGAATACTGAGCCTTCATAAAATTGTGGAATCTGAAGTCAATTCAACCACAGATGCCCATCACTGTACAATAGGACTCCAACCGTTATTACATGGCCAATACAGGTGAATTGGTGATGGAATTACAGTTTATCCATCATTGGTGTCTGGTATTTGTTACCGTTGTCAAAAATCGAATAAATAATTTAACTTTGCCTCAAATCAAATGACCTACTTTCGTTTTTTTGCATTATTTTAGATTTGTATGCAGTAAATACATACCTGTATATGAACTAAATTCATAAAGTATATTTCGATTGATAATTGTATTTGAATCAAGACTGCTGTGACTGTGACTGGGAACACACTGCTAGGACCTAAGGAGCCCTATCTGGAAATCATCTCCCTAGATGCCTTTCAGGCCAAGAATTGAACAAGTACAATATAAAAAAGCTATTGCAAACGTGCACCCATCCATACGTTAAGTTTAATCCTAGGTGTTGAATTGCGAAATTTCAAACCATGCTTTTTCTGATTCCTATAGATACTCTGCACATTGAAGTTGTATTTTTGTTTGAACTAACCCTACTCCGGTTGTATGCTAAGGTTATTCAAACTCTCCCTTGTCAGCCGCTTTGGATAAAATTGTCTCCCAAATGTAACGTAAATGTAATGTAAACCATTTTGGTTTAAGTAGAAAAAACAATACGTAAGACATCACAGTGAGTTGGACAGAGTTTGTCCAAAGCCAGTAGAACAGAGATTTTTCTACCGCTAATATTACACCTGTACTGTAGGCAGACATTTTTTAATTAGTTTATACGAGCAGAAGAAACTCTATGACAGCCAGTGATACCAACGGCGAGACATCCACATTTTCTCTGAAAGTGTTATACTTTTTATTCTAAGGCCAATTAATTACACTTCAGGAGAAGTAATAATTAATGTCAGTCATAAAGTCCCTGACACTGTCATGGAAGGATGAAGGATGAGAAATAGTATAGTAATCTTTCTTCATTGAAAAGCCCATTATTAGTATTGCGCATACCCAAGAAAATTGAAAAACTGAAGAATGTGGCATTCATAATTGGCAAAGAAGATAAAGGCAGCTAATATATTGCTAATTTTTTTGCTTTTTGTTGATTATTCTCCTCTGACCAGAGGGGCCTTCGCAGCCTTGATATTTCCACGAACCTGCTCAATTTGAACAAAACTAATGAACAATTTGCACGGCCATTAGCTACGTAACAGAAAAGAATGCATAACGCTTAACACCCACAGCAATCTCGGAGAAAGTAATTGCAACCGGTGAATGTGGAAGCTCATTTTCTTTGCAAGTGAATAGGCATTGTATCCTTAGAAACAGTGGTTTGTTTGCCTGTCAGATTGACTTCTTTATTTGCTGTATGGAAACCATGTGACATTTGTGTTGACCTAGTTCTACCTAAGAATTGATACATTCAGCGTTTTTCAAAATAGATTTTTGTGCTGTCTACCTTCGCACTTATTATTCTCTTAAGGCCCCGTTTACACAAGGACTCTTGCGGGTAAAAACAACAAAATATTTTATTGGAAGTGCCTTTTGTTTAGACGATGACGGCGTTTTTGGGGCTTAAAAGCTCAAAAATCTGAAACCACCCCAAGTGGAAAACTTGAATAAGCTCCGCCGTAGCATTTCCGTCTACACTGCCAGGACGCAAAACTCTGGTCAGATCTGCTCACGTCGCGTACCTGTTTACGTCACATACATGCCCCATTACAGGGAAATAAACAAACATGTTGGATTATTTCCATGCGTCAGACCTAATAAACTTACAGGAGTTTTTCCACGAAATGTACAGGATATGTACAGATAGTATTACTGAACATAGAAGGATCTGTAATTATGTTTTGGTTTTCGCGGTGCAGATAAAAGAAGGAAGATTCTTTGCATGCGCTCAGACACGGCAGTGTTGTGGGTAGTGTATCACAGCACCACCTAGCTGCCTGACATGCATACCCAATCGAATTCCACACACTTTTGCATCATCGTATGCACGCAGACTTTCTTCCCGAAAACGCTTGTCTAAACGTGGAATAAAAAGTGAAGACGCAACGCCACTTTTGCGTCTTCTGTTCAGACCGTCATCATGTAAACGTAGCCTAAGGTAGAAGAAGAAAATTCAGGTTTCCGACCTAATACAATCGAAGTGAAGCAAGCATTCACTTCATCTAAGTCCGTGGGCATGCGCAGTGGTGTGTAAAAAAAACACAGAATATAAAATCGTGGAATTGTTAATTTGTGGGTGCTGTTGGAAAAAAGCACCAAGCTAGGGCAGTTTGCATGTATTTACTTGTGTTGGAATAAAACCAAGATATACAGCTATGGGAGCTTCTTCCACTCGTTGGAATAAAATGGATGTCAATTGCTTGCCAACTGCCCAGTTTCCGATGGCAAGTCCAACACGAGAGGGGATGAGTCAAATAATAATCCTGGCTCATTTACATCTCGACATAGACAATGACAACAATTAACCTGGGGTCTTAGCAAAACCAGCCAAATCCTTTATGTCCACTCTACTGGGAAAAAACCTGTAATGGAAGTTGATTAGGATCATAATTCAATGTTCTTTTCCTATGTGGCACTCAAATGGTATTTGCTCTGTATGTATGGCTACCAGAGTGGATAATTACAGAAAGAAGGTTCTACTGAGTATGTTAAAAGACACACAAACACGCAGTCACACACACAAACACACACACACACAAAAACACACACACACACACAAAAACACTCACACACACACGCACACAGCCAAACAGCGGAAAGGAATCAAGTCTTTGTGACTAAATGGTCACGTTTTAATCTCTTCAGACAAGACAACTGGCACGGGCGTGTGTAATTTGTCCTTGCACGTGGTAACAACAGTAAGGAACATCAGCGGATTACAATAACCCTTTTGACTTAGGTAGCAGGTGAGATTAGCCACCACAATGCTCTTGTTGTTGCACCTCTCTGCAGCTCAACACAACCAAACACACATTATATTCTCTTATTGGTCAATTAAACAAAAAAAGTGGGAATTAGGGAACTGGTAGCTCTAGATTGTTTGTGTTAGCTCTGCTCAGAGTGGTTCCAGGCTATATATTATATATTTTCCAAGTTTTCCCTTCACACTTTCTTTTATTTACAATTGGATTAAGTGAATTTATAATACTAACAACGTAATAAATAGGTTAGGATGCATTGAAGTGCGGAACATATCATGCAGTACATTGCACCTGACTTTTGCAAAACCAGTTTGTAATGGTTGCAATGCCCTGTTGGGAACGCTGATCATCTATGATGATCGTAAAATACAACCAATTATTATTGTGAGGGCTGTGAGATTTCCACTCTTTCTGTCAGCTAGATAACTGAACATCCAACCAAATAAGATTCAGTCAAACACTAGCTTTTATATAATGTCAATGATCATATTATACAGTAGGTTGTTGACCGCTAATGCAGATGGCTATGGAGTTTGACTCCAGGCTGCCAGAGGCACTGGGTTCAATCCCCAGTGTACTTTTTGCTGGCTGAAGTGTGTTAGCAAAAAAGTGAATTAATTCAAGCAATACAATAGAAATAAGAAAAGAGGAGTACAAGACTGATACACCTCAGACAGGTTTGCTGCTCACTTCCCGAATGCTATATATAGCATCCACATGGGATGTGATTATTAAACTGGCTAAGCTAATTAGCTCCGGGTCTTCTCTAGTGAATGTGCCAGTCAGCTTCTTCTAAGTTTACCTCATAAGTGCCAGCCCTGTCTGAATATGACAGGCAGTCAGCACTAAACTTTACCGCCCTCTCACCAGGTGCACCTATAATAATAATATAACAATTCCCTAAGAAAGTCATGTAGGCCTACACATTTAGCTCAATTCACAAGTGGTGTTCCATCCCCCTTAATTGTTGCTTTGTCTTAATTGCATAAATTACAGTAGGTTGTTTAATGGAAAAACCCTGAATTGAGCAGACAGGCTCATTCGGGCAGGCTTGACAAGCATAACACGACATATGCCTGCTTAATATATAATGAGAGCAACTGTCAATTTCGCTCAAAGCATCATCTTCACCCTCCTCGTCTCTTCATCACTTGGCCTACTAATGGCATGGACCTACAAAACATAAACAACATATTCTATAGATAGAGGTTAAAGCAGTCTAAAGGCTAGAAAGCCAACTCACACATTACCACCAATTGAAAACACTCAACATGGAATACAGTAGGATGTTGTTAAGCGACATTTATGCCATAAACTATGACTGCCAGGAACCACACTTGGGGTAAAACTTAACCACTGCCATGCCACTCACTCATTTCAGAACTATAAAAAAATAAATAAATAAAAAAGTGTACTAACAACGACCTACATGTATCACCAAACCTTCTCCTTCACCCACCAACCTGTGTGCTTAAGCTTACCTAGAAGCATCCACATCAGTGCCAGCACGGTGTGAAACGTCCTCTTTACCTCCATGGCCCAACATTCACCGGCGGCTCAAGCGCAGAAGATGGTTGGGAAACGGTTTCCTCGGTCAACTATCGAGCTCCTCCGTCCTCCACTCGCTGTACTTCACCAACAGGCACGCGGCTGTTTCAGCGCGAAGCCGAGGCACTACTTAAAGACAGGTCGGTCATTGTAGGTGAACTAAACGTCTCTACCTTCTTCTACCGTCCTGCCCGGTCAATGGGTGACATCTCGCAACGGTGGCTTTCTTTTAGAAGATCTGTTTTACAACCATGACGATAGCAAGACTGCTTTCCTGCAGGTTTCCATGGTTTCTGACTCCTGAGGGATTCAAACCAGCGGAGCGACACTTTCTTTTACCAACTGCCCGTTCCACCACCGGCGTGCCGCGCGCTCCTGAGTAGTACTCTACTGCCTCGGTCCACGCGACCGTTAATTCACCTGCGCGTGCTCGAGAGCGCCCCCTAGCCGGGGGCTCCCCGCGCGGAAGGAGCGTGTCAACCTGTACTTCGAGTGCCGCAAGAAGCGGGAACAACCTTGTATTAATGAAACAGCATAGGTTACTTTATAAGATTGTATGTGCACCTAATTTTTGCGTAATTGAATATGCTCACCTAATGTATGCGTGATATTAACTGATGTGCGGAGGATTCTTTAGTCTTGGCAAGGTCAGGTTTTGTGATGTTTATGCATTCAGGCTGCGAACATATTAAAACACTCTTAAACACTTAACTTCTGAACAGGACTGTCATTGGCTACGTGCATGTTGCAAAATGCAATAGGCTGCTACAGACATGCAATATGCAGGAAGGTGCATAGATAAAACAATGCTACATTAAGACAGACTTAAAGGCAAAGATACATTTTTATAAACAATGAAAACACATGATTTAAACCATATTATATAATCCAGATTAAGAATTAAGAAGTAGAATAGTTGTCAAATTCTATAAAACAAAAACAATGTAATTATGCTGTAGGCATTACACACATTTATTATACCAAAGTAGTGCCAAGGCAATTATTACTCCTTGATAAACTGTATATTGAAAAGTATATTTCAAGACAGCAGACTCCAGTGATAAGGCTCCAATCCCCAGAAAGCAATGGATAACAACAACAACGTGGTCTCTTCTTCACATTGTAGGCCAATGCAGCTCTGCAGGTAGGCCCTTATAGTCATAAATGGGTTGTCAGGTGAAATATTTATGGCGTCCCAGGCCTGGTATTGTTTTAGTAATGGCATGGGACGGATGTCATACACCATATTGCATTTTCTTGCCGTTGTAAGTCGGTTGACCTTGAGTTCAACTACCCCTGTCATAAAAACATATAGGTTTGGGTGTTGCTCGTTTAAAATTGACTGGAATATTATTATCTGATTGAAGAGGTTCTTATAATCATTCATCTCAAATTGTATGTGAGGATTATTTGCTTAAATCAAAAGCAGATTTCAATATAGCCCTTCAACATATACAGCAGGCCTTCAGTGTACAGTCGATCACCCAGCAGACACCTTGATCGTTGAACATAAAAAGGCAAAGATCAGAAGTAATATCTATTCTTAACTATTTAAGCATTGTCCATCTTCACCCATGTCAAAGAAGCTCCTTCATCCATTACCACTCAAGGCACAAACTAGGCTACTAAGTTTTTTTAAATGATTAATTGTGCATCCTAACATATTTAACCTCCTTAAAATCCTTTCTGTGACCGAATTTCTCAAATTTCACTTTTCTGTATATTTCCTGCTGAAACTTTCTATATTTGTACTCTGTATTAAAGAAATACCGAAGACAGATGGACATCAAACTGTTGAAGGGAAAGAATAGCCTATCAGTTCTAACAATGAGTCTTAA
>NC_082397.1:10423387-10433387 GCF_031168955.1 Gadus macrocephalus | reverse complement strand
TCTTCTTCTTCTTCTTCTTCTTCTCTCTGCGGTTATACGTCCAAGAGCGGCATCGCAATCATCCTGTCATGAATCAAACATGACCCTGAATATACATCAAAGCCTCCTCGGGCAGCGAAGGAGAGCGCTTGATGCCCAAGGTGGCGTGGAATCATCCGGTGATTGCAGAGTTGTCGTTTGGTCGTGCGGGTTGTTTTCGTCTACGGACCCCCCCCCCCCCCCCCCCCCCCTCCTCCCGCCGCCAGGGCTCGAAGCTGTTTTTCCTTTCCTTTATTGCTGTCTGACGAAGCAATTATGCTGCTCCCTAACTGACAAGTGACACATTTGGTAGTTTAGGTATCACTTTAGCCGTTAGCTGTCCGAGTCCCCAACCGGGCAGTTTGGCAGTTGCTCTTGAGGCTCGTGAAAGCGTTGGGAGATGTGCTGGCATTCCGATTTTATCTAATGGTAGAGGTTATCCGCCTCACAATGGATATTGTCCATTCGGTGCAGAGGAATAAAGAAATCACTGCTTGAATGTCCTAATTAGTAGAAGTACAAAGAATCCGAATGGCAGATGAGAAGCAGGATGGTGCAATGATGAAACAGCATTTAGTCCTTTAGTACTTCATCGAACAATGAAATGGGACAATGAAATGGGACAACGCCATCGGAGCTGTAGACCATAGAAACAGAATGTGTGAAACTAGGGCGGCCTTAGATACCAGAATGATGGGGTGATCTGATATTTCGGTTCTGCCAGCGCATGTGAAATGTTGAATAAACCCTTCTCTCAGAGTATCAATTGGGCAACATTTAGAGTTAACATCTCAAAGGTATTCAAGGGAAGTTGGAATACTTTAGAGAACCACTATGTCTTCTTCTCCTTCCTCTTCGACTTTGCCTTCCTCCTCAACGTCACGTCCCTCCTGAGGTGCATGTAGTCAAATGTCAGGTCTTATCCCGGCCGCGGTCTCCATTACGGGATAACACCGCCACCGCCAAATGTCAGAGTTTAAAGGAAAAGGTGGCGCGCCACATATAAAAGGACACGGCATTTGAATTCGTACGGCATTTTACATAGCTGGTTTCCAACGGTGCCGGGTTCCAGAAGTGTTGCAGACAGGCCAGTGTCTTAGTGATGACTCTGCTCTCAGAGTGAGGGTTTACCACAGGCCGGCGGCCATTTTGCTCATGTTCCTCTATGATGCTGATCAAGTCAGCCCACATTAGATTAAATGCACATCAGAAATCTGCTTACAACCAAAAGTGAGGATTTAGCCCGCTGCCTCAGATTGTTGTTTAATGCAGTGCAGCTGCATTTTTCAGCATTGCATTGCATACCATTAGCCTGCCACAGCCAACTGGGCCGCCCATCACAGGCAAAACTGAGGATTTGCTCGACTTTTGAGTAGTCAAGATTATAACCGGAGATAAAGCCTCGGTCGGCACTGTAAACAATTATGCCCCGCGCGTCTGGGGATAATATCAAAAAATACCATCTGGCAATATGATTTGCTTCTTTTCAAAAATCGGTGGGTTCCCTCGACCTGAAAGTGAAAGCAGACAGCCCCTTGAATTATTTATCAGATAACTGTTGCACGTTGTTCCTTGCGCAGTTCCTCCGTTTTGCTCTAAAAGCCCGGGCCTCCAGGATTGAAGTCATCGTCTTCACCCTGACAACCCGGGAGGAAGTAATGGATCCCGCGAGACACGGGGAGAGAGACATGGAGAAGGAGTGAGAACGAGAGAGAAAGGCATGGTATAATCAGAGAGATAGAGAGGGGGGAGAGAGAGTGAGTGAGAAAGAGAAAGAGGGACGTGGTGTAGTCAGAAGGAGAGAGGAAGAGAGAGAGTGAGTGAGAACATGGTGAGATAGACATAGAAAAGGTATTCAGAGAGAGAAAGAGAGTAAGAGAATGAGAGCGAGACATAGTTTAGTCAGAGAGAGAGTGAATGATTGGAACAAGAGACAGATATAGTAGAGCGTTCCAGAGAGAGAGAGAAAGCGTTTGAGTGTGAGAGAGAGAGAGAGAGAGAGAGAGAGAGAGGGGGGATTTGGGAGTTATCCTTACCTCCCCTCTCTCACTCAGTAATGTGGGTATTCCCTGTCCCTAAACGTACAGGTCACTGATTTCTCTGTCAATCTCATCCTCTCATCTTTGCATCCTCTCATTCTCTCATCCTCTTATTCCCTGAGCCTCTCAACCTCTCATTCCCTCACCCTCTCACACAATCACCCTCTCACCCTCCCCGCATCTCATCTTCTCATACTCTGCTTCCCACCTTGCATATTCATACCATCCCTCACCGTGCAGACATGCTGAATGATAGATGCGTTGTCCATTAGCCGTTCTTGTAAGGGCTGTGTCTGCCACTGCTTGACAAGAAGCATGCCTCGCATTGGGTCAGAGAGAGTACCACACAGACAGCTAAGTAGAGTCTTTGGTCCTTATTGAAAAAGACAGATGGCTACTCTGGAGGGAGAACGTCTAATTCAATGACCTAAAGACCGCGCTCCACGCATGTGTAACACAGCTGATGACATGCTCCTCGGAACATAGGATCAACATGAAAATAAGTATGAATGAACGTCATGAAGCTTCGCCCTAGGCAA
The DNA here is from genome assembly GCF_031168955.1 of Gadus macrocephalus. NCBI lineage: Eukaryota > Metazoa > Chordata > Actinopteri > Gadiformes > Gadidae > Gadus > Gadus macrocephalus. The sequence goes on along the minus strand of NC_082397.1, from coordinate 10,430,791 downwards.
AATGGAAATAAAAGGGGCATTATGTACTGCCTTCTCTCTATTCATAGATGAGTCACTTGTTTGTATCCTTACCCTGAATTCAAACACAGGTTGTGAATACACACACACGTCATGAATGCACACACACAGGTCGTGAACACACGCACACACATCATGAATAGACCTGTGAGAAGGTGAAATCCTCCCCCTTCTCACTGTCCCGCATTAGAGGAATTATTATTATTATTATTATTATATTGTGTGTATATATTAGATTGGGCTGGTATAGAATTGGGCTTCCGTCCCGGTAGGGGGCAGTATGCTAAGGGAGCTTAGGATCAAAGTATCAGGGAATAGCCCAGGGGGGTGTTGATAGAAACAGCTGTTTTGTAAATATCTTTAGGTTCTGCACAGGGTGTGGGTATATATGTATTTGGTGATTGTTTGTTTAGTATCATGTTTATTTAGTATTCACACAATGTACTTTCTGTTCAGTTATGTTGGATTGTTAGCTTTAGGTAAATGTTCCCCCAGCTAATGGTCTGGCCCATATGGCCGTGATTGGTCCAATTACCATTTCCCTATTTAAGGGCCTTTTCATTTGGTGTTTGGGGCGGAAGGTGGTGCTGGCTTGGAGTGAGGCCAGTATGAGAAACGTATGTTATGGTATGCTATGGTATGCTATTTTATGTTATCTTAGTTTGGTTTGCTGACTGATGCAGTCATTTCCTTTTCATTTTGAACGTTGCTCTATTTTTGTGAATGTTTGGAGAGATTAAAACTTCACTTTTCTTAGTCGTCAGTCCATTGCCCTCATTTTTGCCCACACTCGCGATACCCAGTTGCCCATATCCCAGATACGTGGGGCGACCACGCCGGTCCCTCACAAGACCCATCTCATGAACACACACACTTACGTCATGAACACACACACATGTTATGGTTATACACATGTCATGGATACACACATGTCATGAAAACACACACATCATGGACACACACACGTCTTGATCACACACACACACGTCATAACCACACACGTCATGAGCACACATATACGTCATAACCACACACGTCATGAACACACAAACACAGGCACACGTCATGAATACACATGTCATGAACACACACAAACACGTCATGAACACACACACACACTCACACACACCTCATGAACACACACACACACACGTCATAACTGCACACATCATAAACACACACACACACACACGTCATGAATACACGCACGCATCATGAATCCACACACACACACACAACATAAACAAACACACACACACGTCACGAACACGCTCACACGTCATGAACCCACACACACACACGTCATGAATACACGCACACATCATGAATACACACACACGTCATAAACACACACACGTCAAGGACACACTCACACGTCATGAACAAACATACACACATACACACACACGTCACAAACACACTCACAATTGATGAACACACACACACGCCAGTGATGATAACTCTCTACCCCTGCCCCCAGGGTCCAGGTCCCGCTTCGAGGACTCGCCGCCCCGCATCGTGGAGAACCCCTCGGACCTGGTGGTCTCCAAGGGCGAGCCCGCCACCCTGAACTGCAAGGCGGAGGGCCGTCCGGGGCCCCTGATCGAGTGGTACAAGGACGGGGAGCGCGTGGAGACGGACCGCGACGACCCGCGCTCCCACCGCATGCTGCTGCCCAGCGGCTCGCTCTTCTTCCTGCGCATCGTGCACGGCCGCCGCAGCAAGCCCGACGAGGGCGTGTACACCTGCGTGGCGCGCAACCACCTGGGGGAGGCCATCAGCCGCAACGCCTCGCTGGAGGTCGCAAGTAAGTGAGGCTTCCCGGGGTGCCGGGCCTGTGGACGCGTGTTTCAATTCAGTTCAAATTTGTTTGTGTAGCCCTTAATCACAGGCACAGTCTCAAAGGGTTTAACGGACCATATGTTTATGATGCCCCCCTGACCCTAGCCCCCCTGACCTTAGCCCCCCAGATGGGCAAGAAGAAAAAACTCCCTTGATTAGCAAGGAAGAGATCTTGATAGGATGCAGAGTGGGGGACCCCTCCTTCCAGGGGTGGTCAGGAGTGCAATGGGTGCCATCATTGACATGCTTAACAATTATTCACCTCAGGCTCCGTGAATAGTGGGGAATAGGGCTATTCCCCACTATTCACGGAGCCTGAGGTGAATAATTGTTTTAATACACGTGAACACTCCAAAAATAAACAAGATAACAGTTTTTGCCGGGATTAATTTGTTTTTATTAGCGTTTTATTTTTTTCTATTAGCGTGACGAGACAACCGTCACGCATGCTCAAACAATATCCCGAGTTTGAGATCTCAATCATGGGATATTGCCAAATACCTGGAGATAGCAAACCAATCAAATCGCGCCATCTTAGGAAGTTCACGTATAGCATAATATACTAAATACATAAATACAGGAGGATAAACATTTTAATCAGTTATGGGGTGCTGGCCATTTTTCTTTACCCTTGATGTGGAGCTGGGCAATGGGAAGGTGGGGGAGGAGGTTATATACAGAGTCAGATCATATGAAGGTGTAGCTGTGATGTTTTGAGAAAGGGCTGTGTGTGTGCTTGGGGGGTTTGTGTGGAAAGGTGTGTGTGTGTGTGTGTGTGTGTGTGTGTGTGTGTGTGTGTGTGTGTGTGTGTGTGTGTGTGTGTGTGTGTTGGTTTGTGTTGGTTTGTGGCTGTGTGTAATTGTTTGGGTTGTGTGTGTTTGTGTGTGTGTGTGTGTTGGTTTGTGGCTGTGTGTAATTGTTTGGGTTGTGTGTGTTTGTGTGTGTGTGTGTTGGTTTGTGGCTGTGTGTAATTGTTTGGGTTGTGTGTGTTTGTGTGTGTGTGTGTGTGTGTGTGTGTGTGTGTGTGTGTGTGTGTGTGTGTGTGTGTGTGTGTGTGTGTGTGTGTGTGTGTGTGTGTGGGGGGGCGGGGGGGGGGTTGTATGTGTGTGTGTGTCTGTGTGTATGTGTGTTAATGTGTATGTTTGGGGCGCGTGTATGTGTGTCTGTTCATATGTTGATAGGGATGGGAATTGATAAGAATTTCACGATTCCGATTCCGATTCTGCTTATCGATCCGATTCCTTATCGATTCTCTTATCGATTCTCATTGGGTGAGAAAATAAGTATAAATGTGTTTGTTTGCATTACATCTCTTTAATATCTGATCAGAAGTGCTTCTAGTATTAGGAAATTGTACATTTTCAAATCAATTGGTCAAAATATATCGCTTTTTAAGCCCAAATGCCATCATTATGTGCCATACAACTAAAACACAGACTGAAAACAGCCAAGTAAGAGCTTGTGCCTTTTGGAATTCTAACGGTGCTCATTTGCATTCAACTTGTAACAAAATTAAACTGACATAAACAAAATGAAGCATTGATTAGACAGAGATTTATTAGATGGGCCTACCTAATAAACCGTTGGAACACACAAGACCGGAAACCATAGCAATGCCGAGAAGCCCAATCCCTATGAGAGCTCCCCACGCTACGGCCATCCGGAGGCGACAGAGCTGTTGGCCGTGATATTATGTATACAATATAATATAGTATATAATATATCATATACTATTATATATAGAGATCCGGAGTCGCAAACTGCAACAATCACTTTCTCCTCCATTCCGCGGTTCACCCGGACTGCACTGCACAGAGTTTGACGGCTGAACGCTGATTGGCTGTTACGTTACACATGTCACTCAGTTATCACGCTGTTGAACGCTGATTGGCTGTCATCACGACAAAAACTTATCGTCGGTTTTCTCCCGCGACAAACTCGCCCTTATACGCGTCTCTACGTTCACTTTGTATGGGATCTTGTCGCCCCGTCGCGTTTGGTTTGAACGCACAATGCGATTCTTCCTCGGCGGCGACATGTTTGCTGCGTTCTGAACCAAATCAAAGCAGCGTGTGTGTGACGTCACGACGCATTTGCCGCGACCGGAACCGATAAGCGGAATCGTTAATGCCCTGTTTACACCTACCCGATAGTGGGCCCCGATGGTGCCCGATGGCTAAATCAGCAGCTATCGTTATAACATCGGCAAATAGCGTGGTTGCATCGGGAAACACCGTTACTCTTCCCGGGAACATCGTTAGACAACGGGAAGAAACGGGAAGAAATGCTCAATGATCGGGCAACAACGGGCAACATCGGCAAAGAACGAACATGTTTGTTAATTTTGGGTCTATCGGGGTAGAATCGGTTACCAGGTGTTGCTATGGGCTAATCGGCTATAATCGGGAATAGAACGGGAGTACAACGTAAGACATCGCAAATCGTTCGGGAATTTTCCTGGGCACATCGGCTATATTCATTAATCTTCCGCGCTTTATCGTGTTTTATCGTCTTTATATCGGCAACCTCAACACACGAAAGACCCTCGAGAACCCTAGACAAATAACGATTGTGAGTGACCAGATTGTGTTAAGGAAGACCCTCAATCTGCCACTTGGGTATAAATAGGGGGTGATGGATGGATGTCCTACTTTTATAATTACAGGGTACTTCGCCCATTTAGAACCGGCGTTCTATTATTATAAAATCGCTATTGTAATATAAATAAATATCAGTCTAAACCAGTCTCCCCTTTGCCTTCTCCCGAAATGACGCCAAATGACGCGTTTGGCGTCATTTGGAATGACGTCAAATGACGCCAAACGCACTCGGGTGTCTTCCTTGGCATACATCGTTATGTTATCGTTATAACATCGGGTATGTGTAAATGCTACCCCGATAAATTGACCCGATCATACATTTTTAGCCCGATGTCACCCGAATCACCCCGACTTCCACATCGGTGGTCCATCGGCCATTAGCGGCCATTAGCGGGATGTGTAAACGGGGCATAAGCAGGCTTGCTAACGATTCCAAGGAATCGGTTGACTCGGAACCGGTTCTGAACAAGAACCGGTTCTCGATTCCCATCCCTATATGTTGAGTGTGTGTAAGTGTGTTTGTGTGTGTGAGTTTTGCTATGTATGTCTATACCAGTGTGTTATGATCATATCCGTTTGTATTTAATGTTTTAAAGACGGTGCTCCTCAGCTTTTATCCACGATTACACCGTCTCCTTAATTGCTAGGGTGAGCATCGGAGGACGTCATAACGTGACGGGAGAGGATCCTATAGCGAACTCAAGCACATCGTCCCCATAATGAAGCTCTTTAACTCAACATCCTCCTCCCTATTCTCTGTATAGCGCTGGAGGCAGTGTCCTCTCTGAGCCTGCTCGCTGTCAGGTCTCCCAGCATCTCCCGTCTCTGCTTTAAGAAATGGATCAGTGGTCGTCTTGATTAGTGGGGAGGGGGAACATCCTTTCAGAGAGGGGAGGTCGATGTGTCCTTGTCCACGTCACCAACGACCAGTCCGGTCTTATCTCCCTCCGCCGTTACTGTGCCTCACACAGACCGCATCACCCCCTCCACCCCCCCCCCCCACAGCCCCCTCACCACCACCCCCCCACAGCCTCCTCACCACCGCCGCCACCATCACCGACTGCATCCCCCCCCCCCCCCCCTCCTCACCGCGGGCGCCCAGGGCCGTGCTGACCTCATCTCTGAGCCCGCGTCCCAAAAATAGAAGCTGACTCTCCCCGCCGTGGTTCGTTGTATCCATCCGGAGCCGTAAGCGAGCGTGCCTAATGTACGTACGGCGAGGCTGGGTGCAGGACGCAGCGACAGGCCGTGGTGTCCACCACGGGGCCGCTGGAAGGCGGGAGAGTGTCCCGGTAATGAGCCGGGCTCGGCGGCAGCGGCGGCGGTGAAGATTACGGCCGCGCGCAGGTGACTCACCTGCAGGCGCCGGGGAGAGCGGCGCGGATAATGAGGAGATGGAGGAGCGGGGGAGGGGGAGAGGGGGAGGGGGTGAAGGGGGCGTGGGGTGGGGGGGTGGGGGCGTCTTGTGTCTCTCCACACCCCAGGCAGTGGAACCATATGCTAAGACAGTGAGGTGGTGGTCTCAGGATCCCCCCACCCCCATGTGGGAGATTGTGCCGACAGGGAGGTATTTAGTGACCCAATTGTTTTGCCGACAGGGAGGTATTTAGTGACCCAATTGTTTCTGTCTGGGAGGTGGGGGGGCAATCTGCGCTGGTGGTCTCATGAAATGTTGATGTTGTATGTGTCAGCACGTATGGGTGGGATGAGTGTCCGTGTGTGTGTGTGTGTGTGTGTGTGTGTGTGTGTGTGTGTGTGTGTGTGTGTGTGTGTGTGTGTGTGTGTGTGTGTGTGTGTGTGTGTGTGTGTGTGTGTGTGTGTAAACAACAGGTGGGAGAAGAAGAGGAGGAGGTAGGGTCTTTAAAGGCTGACTGGGTGTTAATCAACGTGTGTGTGTGTGTGTGTGTGTGTGTGTGCGTGTGTGCGTGTGCGTGTGTGTGTGTGTGTGTGCGTGTATGTGTGATTGTGTATGGCTTGGACCACAGTGAAGAAGGCAGTTCTGCTGACAATGTGAGAGTGTCCTCTCTCTCTCTCTCTCTCTCTCTCTCTCTCTCTCTCTCTCTCTCTCTCTCTCTCTCTCTCTCTCTCTCTCTCTCTCCCTCTCTGTCTGAGCTGCTGTCACTCTCCCTCGCCCCCCAGGGCTCTTGCATAGGGTCCACGTGTCAGTATTAGAGAGGATATACACATCTTGATGACAAAACCCCCAGCCAGCGAGGTCGCCGTTGTGTGAGCCCTTGTGTGGGCCGTTCTCATTATGATTGCAGGATCTGATGTTAAATATAGATTCATTCATTCATATGTATCTTTCATGAGGCTCTGTGTGCACCGCACACTGTATGCCGGCTTATCCTCCTCTGAAACACATAATATTCATAATTTGTTCGACTGCCAGCCAACCGATCCAGAATACAGAACAATGGGAGAGGGATTAGGAGTTATGTATTACATTATTATTCGTCTTACATTATAATATTATCATAACGTATATCATATATTACAGTGGTATATTACGGAGCTGGGAGATATTTGCCTGTTGGGAGGAGGAGATACATCCGGACGCTCTGGCAGCAGGATTAAAACAAAGTAGGACGAATAAAAATAAAACTTGCTTAAAAGGCTTTGTAGCCAGATGTTCCTGGGCCTCCTGATGAAGGATTAGGAAGGGAGCCCGGGTCTGTCTCCTGCTCCAGCGCCTCCCATCAGTGGTCATACAGGGGGAAGTATCACTGGCAGCAGACAGCAGCAGCGCATGGACTGTGCTTTAATGGGGTTTGGGAATGCGTGTACACACATCCCCGGGGCTGTAGTGCGGTGTGGTGTCTCCAGTCTGAGGCTCCTCGCCCCGAACAGACGCCCGACTGTCAGCAGCACGGGGGTGCTGTCTCAGCCCCGCCTGCTACGACATACGCCGAATATTCATTCACTGTCGAACCCCTACCTGCTC